>NC_051273.1:19705803-19895803 GCF_015220745.1 Sebastes umbrosus
CTTCCACCATCATGTATCTTAACATTTCATTGGATGGAAACAAACATTATGCAAATGGCGAAGCTTAAAGTCTCAGATATGCTCCTCTTCCTCTCTACTTTGGCATTAAAACACACAGACACCAGGGAGGTGGGGGATTTTGATGTAATCATGAACTGAAGTATTTTTTTTTTTTCCATTTAGATGGATAAAAATAAGGAAATACTTTATAATACCGACTTCGTTATCTTCAAACCTGTAGTCAAAAGTTTATATCTTTGTAATTTGTGTCTGTATTGTGTTGTATGACCTCTGAGCCTCAGATTATTATAAACCATGAGGTGTTTGGGGACGACACAGCCCTGGGTGCATTGATGCATCCTCCGTGTGTGGTATGCTTGGTCACTCTGGATCACACACACACACACACACACACACACACTGGCCTGTACATGCATTATAATGTCAGCTCATCCTCTGTAAAGCGGAGGCCCGTGTGCCTCCAACAGAGTGTTTCCAGCCGCACGCCCTCCGAAAGCTCTTTTACCAAAAGCCATTCACCACATTCAAATCTGTGTTTAGCATGTGCGTTCATGTTATTTGGGTGGTCTGCAGAAGTTGATTGAATTCCCACTTTCTGCTAATTGGTGGCACCCCTTCTGCTGAAGATGTGTCTGATCCTTTGCCCCCTGAATTTGCGCACAAGAGCATGACATTTCAATGAGAGCTGTGAGTTTGATCAAATGGAGCTTTGTGCGATGGAGCAACAGCCTCTCCGGTGGGCATGTATTTATGCACCAGCGGGCAGGCATCTGTAAACATAAATCACATGAAATTAGTTGTTCAGCTCAATATCAAACTCTGTGTGGTTGTTTGATCCTCATAACTCCAGCCTTTACCCTGAGGCAATTAGTTTGTGACATTGTGAGCGAGGGGGGAATGGAGCGATCACGTTTTAATTAGGATTTCATTTTTGCATATTATCTTTATAGAAATAAAGGTGCTTGTTTCTCCATCTCTTTCCGCTGCTGGAGATAAAACACAGTATGTATGGACTGATGTGACAAAACAGTGCATTTGACAATGATATGACCTTTTTACATGCACATAGTGCAACATAAAGTCAAGCCAAGTGAATTTGATTTGTATAGCCCAATATCACAAATCACAAATTTGCCTCAGAGGGCTTTACAACCTGTACAGGTTGCGACACCGTCTGTCCTTTACAGTACGACCATCTCATCGGATGAGGAAAAACGTAAACCAAAAAAAAACCTTTTAACAGGGAAAAAATGGAAGAAACCTCAGGAAGAGCAACAGAGGAGGGATCCCTCTTCCAGGACGGACAGACGTGCAATAGATGTCGTGTGTACAGAGTAACATCATAATGAAAATACAACATAGACAATCAATATGACAAAAAAAAGATACATATAATGTGAAACACCTATGAGGAGATGGATCCAGGAGATGTCAAGCAGCTTCCAGGCGTCTCCAAACAGATAGAGGCTGAGCAACACGACCTCCTCTCCACCATGGAACCTAGAGAGAGGACCAGATTTTTGTTTTTAGTTCACAGTTGCTTTGGTAATGTAAACGTATGTTTCCCATGCCAATAAGCCCCTTTGGACTAAAGAGATGTGTGTTGTTTCATTCATTGCCATAACATCATCTAGCATGTACCTTTTTAATGCCAACATTTGCCATCGATCAACTAAAGACATAGGGCTGTGTGTGATTCTTTGTGGAGAAACTCAGTTTGAAAGTTCTGTCCATTAAATCAACCAATCGATTAGTCGACAAATTTGCGTGAGTGTTAGTTGAAGAATTTCTTTGATCGAGGACAGCCCTACTAAAAGCTCAGCCCTGTATTGCCAACTCTTTTCCAATCAATGTAGCAAGCAGCACTAACATTAGCATCAAGAGTTGCTAAAACTAGAGGGAAAGTCACCAAGTCGGCAACACTGACAGTCCGTCCCTTCAGGCCTCCCTCCAAAGCCACTCGCCCACAAATATCATTATGCACATCAACAATGAACATGGCTATTGGTTAGTACTCACAGCTATCAAACTAGCAGCTTCTGGAAGACTCTGGTAGAGTGTGCGCAGGTAGACGGGCAGGTAGGTAGTTAGCTCGTCCAATCATTTCATTCAGCTCGAATGTAATGATTGGACGAGTTTATTACAGTCCTGCGGCAGCCACAGATAACGGATTTTTATGCCTCCGTGCTGGCGACAGCCGTGGCTGGATGCATTATGTTTTGGGCTGTATCCGTGTTCAAATTTGGAACAAACATCCACTTGGACTCAGTGATGAACTGATTCAAGTTTGGTGGTCAAAGGGTCACTGTGACCTCACGTCTGTCCCATTCTCCTGATATCTCAGGAACACCTTGAGCAAATTTCTTCAAATTTGGCACAACCATCTATTTGGACTCAAGGTTGACCTGATTAGATTTTAGTGGTCAAAGGTCACTGTGACCTCACAAAACACGTTTTTGTCCATAACTGAAGAATTCATACGCTAATTATGACTATTTCACACAAACGTCTAACAGGATAAAATGATGAAGTGATGACATTTTGGACAGACATGGACGTAAACTGCAACTTGACTGATTGGCGGAGGCATACAACTGTGAGGCAGAGCATTTGATTTATTGATTGCTGTCGGGATGTCATGATAATTTCAACAAATATAACAAAAAAATGTTTTTGAAGAGCACTAACAACCTTAGCTTTAAACATTCTGTACATTTGTCTCCAACATCAAACTGTCAGTCACTCTGTGAGAAGAAATGTCTCTGTCTGGGTGGAAAAACACTTCCATAATCATCATCTTTGACACAAATGCTAATCCCTCTGCCATGTTAGCCATCTGTGGCTGAAGTGGCGGGGCAGAAATTACTGAGGAAAATGGACACAAATAAAATGCTAATTCACCACGGGCTACAAGTGGCTCCCCTCCCTCCGCTCAGCTCGGGGGGCCTCTCGGTTCCCACACCACTTCCCTGTGTCTCTCCCAGGGTGCTGCTGGGATACCGGCGGCTGCTTCGGAGCCCGCAGCAGGGATGCGGCCCTCCCATTGGCTCGTCTTTGTTTGCCCCCATGCATGGTATTCATCGGCTGATTTGAATATATGCAAATGTTGCAATGGTGCCCCGTCAAAGGAAACTCCCACCACCACCACCACCACAGTGTTTTTTACCCTTCATTTTCCCCGCTCTTTTGCTTTTTGTCTCTCTCCTAACTGCTGCAGTGTGGGGTGATAGCTGTGGGAACCAGCTATGGAGGGACAGATCTGCTTTGTCACAGGGATTTATTTAGTAGTGAGACTCATGACTGTTAATTACATAGGCATACTGTATATCATAAGGAAGAGAGAAGAAGAGTCTGTAAAGGTGATTCACTGTAATCCTTCAACCTGATCACTCGTTAATGTCTGTGCTGTATACGGTGGTGTAGTGGCGCGTATACGGGGTATATCCACCGCTTTTTTCTGGAGGTTTACAGTATAGGATACCCACCTATCAGCCAAATAGCCATTGGAATATATAGGAGAGTATACCCACTTCCTCCTTGGTAACCTATCCACCTCATCAATGACTACTACACCACTGGCTGTATGCAATCAAACCAAATATCACGGTTTTGAGAGTCAGATATGATGGTGCCAGACAGAGTGTGTGTCATGTGGAAAGCAAACACATTACATGTCTTGCTGATTACAATAATAACTTTGCACATTTTGGATATGTTGTTAGTTCAAACTTGCAGTCCAAGTTTCTACTAAAACTAGAATTACCGCATCCCGGTTGTATGTCTCCGCCAGCGGAAGTTTACATCCATGTCTGTCCAAAATGTCATCACTTCATCATTTTATCCTGCTAGACATTTGTGTGAAATTGTCATTATTAGAAAATGAATTCTTGAGTTATGGCCAAAAAAAACGTGTTTTGTGAGGTCACAGTGACCTTGACCTTTGACAACCAATATCAAATCAGTTCATCCTTGAGTCCAAGTGGACTTTTGTGCCGATTTTGAAGAAATTTGTACCTGAGATATCACGTTCAGACGGGCAGACAACCCGAAAACATAATGGCAATAAAAAAATAATAAAAAGACAAGAACCACAGTGTTTAAGTCTCAGTTTTGTATTACTTCAAGGCAAAATAAGATGTAGCTTAGTTCCATATAGGTATTTCTTTTAGACTTTATACCATTAACAATGACTGCGTTTGTGAATGTGACAGTGAGCCAACATGCACAATACCAGGACTCATCTTAAGCAACCAAATGCAGTTCAGCCATTATTCATTTGATAATTTCCACCTGTGCTTACTATGACGTGTTAAAATGTTTTCAGTGAAATGGCCTGTTTAAAAAATAAGTCATCCCACAACAAGACCGTTTAAAAAAACACACATTTCTGGAGTTATTATTTTTTTAGATTTAAAAAGCAATCAGGTGTGGTGTCACAGCTGCAGATACAGTCCTTCCTCTGCAATGGTCTATACATCACAGTAGAACTGGGCATTAGGATGGATACACACGGATCAAACATCATGCATACATGCTTCATATCTGCATATTCACTCACTGCATCTGGCCCGTCTGTTTTCCGGGTCCAGATTCAAACAGAAGAATTAGCTGGGCCTGACTCTGCTGCCATGTGTTTACAGTATAAGCCGTCACTTTGGCTCGTCCTCACACACATTCTGGATTTGGACGACATGAATCGTTGCACACTTTTATACTGTAATTACACTAATGTATGCTGCTAATTCTATATAATTCTATTGTTTGTTGCATAGATGATCCCATGGATGATCCAGCATGCACAGATGGGCGATGTACATGCACACACAAAGACATACACACAAGTGTCATTTGGCACGTAAAGAATTTCAATAGGCTTTATTTTACATTAGCTTCTGTTACCTCTCTGTGTCAAATGAAAATATGTTTGCACAAATGTTCATTTACACTAAATGAACGAAATATTAGACATCTATCCCTTCACAAAAACTGATTTATCTTTAAATTTATTTATTCCTTTCTTTGTGATGGATGTATGGTTTTTTATTTATTTAAAATAAATATATAGAATAATGGCTTTTACCTGGACTCACCTCATCATCCTCATGCTTCATGAAAAGAAGAAGCTCCTCATGTTTTGTCAATGCAGTCAGAGAGGAGTTTAACAGGATGCAAATGCAAGTGTCCATCTATATAAAGTGAATTGAAAGTTTTCAAAAACACTTTTTCAATGAGGTTTCAAGGTTCAAGGTTCTTTATTTGTCATTTGTCAATTCCAGCAAAGCAGTCGTTTGCAATGAAAATCTTTAGTCTCAGGGTCCTTCAACAATGCTCATAAAATATGTATAAATGAAAGGGGAAATCACTCAAGTAAAAGTAAAAGCTAAATGATAATCTAAGGCATAAAATAGTGCAGTTAAAATAAGTATAAACATAAGTAAATATATAATAGTAATGTAAATGTAAATCTGTAAGTTTGTAATTTTGTGGAAGACACTATTTCAGATGGGAAAACTGAATGAAAACAGAATGTAGTATATAAATGCATGATGAGAAGTAATATACTGTATGTACACAGAGGTGTAAATTGAATATGTATAGAGAAGTAGTAAATACTACATTCAAGTAAAAAACACTGGATATAGATAATTATAATTATTTGAATTAAAATAACAAAAAACGCCTATATTAATGTATTTATTAACACTCAAATCTGTTTTTACTCCACATATTGTCATTTTTAAAGCACAAGTGTGTATAACTTTGTCTTGAAATATCATATATATATATATATTATATTATGGTACTGTATGTAAAAAAAAAAACTTCTTTGTGAACTTGTGTTCTTGAGGATTGATATGTTGCTACACTGTTAAGAATTTCCCAGTAAAATAACAGTAAAGAACTGGCAGCAGGGTTGCCTTTATGTTACTGTAAAATTAACATTATTATACTGTCGCTGAAATTTACAGCTTTGTATTGTTAATGAAAAATACAGTTTGAACAGTTTTTTTTATTAATTTCACAGTATTTTACAGTTAATTTACTGTTTAAAGATACATTATATAGCTGTTTTTCACCTTTCTTTTACATTATATTACTGATTTGTTTTAATGCACTATTTAGGTTGTATTTTTTACATACATTTTAATAAACATTATTTTTTGCCTAGATGAATAGACTTAGCAGGTTACAGACATAGGAATAGTCACACTAAATACAATTAAAGGCACTTGTTAGGAAAAAGGCTATAATAGACTTGTTGACACTTTTCCCAAAATGTCTGTCTATAGCTGGCTACAAGCACAGAATGCAAACCATACCAACATGTGAGTGAAGAACAGAGCTAATTCACTGATTTTACAATCATGTACAATGTACAAGCCTCACATGTGCAGATCAGGTCCCAGAATTCAAGAAAACTGCATGAAACTGTTACTGATGATACTTTAGACAGTTGATCAGCAGTAAAGTGCTGTTTTTTAACCCTCCTGTTGTCTTCCCGTCGACCATGCAACTTTGACCAGCTCTGGTTTGACTCTTTATAAAGCATACAGTATAAATTATCACCCAATTCTGTGTTACACCTTTTTGGCCAACTTCATTCCAACTCATTACCACAAGTTTTACACTTTCTTTGGGGGGGGAATTTAAGGTTAATAAACCTCATTTCCGTGTAATTCTACCAATTTGTTTTATTTTAAAAAAGCAGAAATTCTGAATTATTTTGACTATAGTTATCGGAGAAACATAATGTTGATGGATTATCACAGACGGGTATATGTTAAAGTTTAGTTAGAATATTGTTTTGAAACAATTTACTTTTTTTTTTTCAATGGCAGCACATAATGACACCTGTGGTCCTCAAAAAATGACCAGAGAAGACCACAGATGCTATAAATTAGAATAAAACACCCATAATTCAATGAAAGTAGTGGTCATTAATTGTTTTTGCAAATACCATAGTATAGGGAACCATCCATGTTATTTTGAGGCAATTAGATGAAAGAAATGATGATATAGTGAATTTTGAAAATGGGTCAAATTTGACCCTAGGACAAAAGTAAGGTTAAGAATGCATTATAGTTCAGTTAAAAAACGGCCTATGAGCGTAATTTAACAGGTTTTCTTTTGTATTAACAGTAAAGCACTGTTTGTTTTTTTAGCAATAACAGGTTAATACTGTTGAAATCCTGCTGTAAATTAACAGCAATTGTTCACAGTGTATAATTGCTGAGTTAAATGTGTAGATGTGTTACAGTGGAAGAAGAGGCCTCCTCCTCCTCCCAGTAGTGAATCTGTGCATTAACGTGCTTTGAATGACAATACAGACGCACTATATAGGCGCTGCGTGCGCTTGAACTTGACCGGCGGACTTGTCTGCCTGCCTGGGAAAAGAGGCGCGACTTTGGCCCTTTGCTCCTCTCCTTTATGCAGAGGAGGCTGTGAAGACTGATGTCAGCGCTCATTAGCATAAACTTCAGCCTGTTCCCAATTAAACCAGGAAAGCAGGAAGAGCACCAGTCTGTTCTCACATGGAGGGGAATGAACCAACATCTCTTTCTCTCACTGAAGAAGAAGAAGAAGAAGAAGATGAAGAAGCTGCTGATATGTAAGTTCATGTTTTCTTCAGTTGGCTTTTAATTTCTTTTCAAAATGTTTTTTTTTTTAATATTAATTAATATTTTTCCTGTGCTTTTTATGCACTTTTTTATGATTTTATGATATTTTATTATTATATTATGTTTTTATTCCTGTTATTTCTTGATGTTAATGTAAAGCACTTTGGGTACCTTTTGATTAAATACATTTTGATTGATTGATTGAATTTAAATGTTTGTGATTTAATTATTTACAGACATAACTCAGATTTAGTTTTGCAAATTCCTTTTATCTATATATTTTTTTTTGCTTTCTGTTCATGAAAGTGATGCTTGTTAATGTGGGAATGAAGATGTTCACATGACACCTGCAGTTTGTCTCTTGAATGTGTAAGAAATTTGCTGCATGGCCTCTATGGTGTCTTTTATGAGTCTGGAGGTTTTATGTTTTCTTCTGTTGGAACAGAGTTTAAAATAATGGGTTTTAATTTCTTTTAAAATTAATTTTAAAGTGTTTTGTGATTGAATTATTTACAGACATAACTCAGATTTAGTTTTGCAAATTCCTTTTATCTATATATTTTTTTTGCTTTCTGTTTTATGAAAGTGATGCTTGTTAATGTGGGAATGAAGATGTTCACATGACATCTGCAGTTTGTCTCTAGCTTCCTTTAATGTGTAAGAAATTTGCTGCATGCATGGCCTCTTTGGTGTCTTTTATGAGTCTGGAGGTTTTATGCAGGTTTACCTGATTCCTTAATGATACAGTGAGGTGCTGCTGCTGCATAAAGCCAACTGATCATTGCTGCTGAATCAATCCACAGTATACTTGTTGTCATGTCAGCCTAATGCAGGAGGCTGTAAGTGCTTCTTACATAAGCTGATTATATTAGATTCGTATTTACCTGTTTGAGCATCAAACTGACTTCTTCATTCGTTTTTTTGTGGGAATTGGATGTGTAGTAGCAAAATGACTATTGAGCTGTTATATGATATGAAAATTTGCATTTGTTGCCATTTTTATAAATTGCCCATCCATAGGAATGCATTTTTTATTCTCACTGAAAAATGCTCCCATCATGTGTCTAATGTAAGTCTGCAGCAGATGAGGCAGCTCTCTTTGACTAAAGGAAACCAACAGGGCTTTACATCCTTAGAAACATATCAACAGATCTATATAATAGAGCTGTCGATTGATTAATATATTTAATCACGCTTAATCGCAAAATAATTTCAATTTTTTTTATCTGTTCAAAATGTACCTTAAAGGGAGATTTGTCAAGTATCTTCTGGGGCAAATTTTCTTGCTTTATGAAAATGTATGTATATATTTTTTATTAGAAATCAATTAACAACATAAAACGATGACAAATATTGTCCAGAAACCCTCACAGGTACTGCATTTAACATAAAAAATATGCTCAAATCATAAACTGCAGCCCAACAGGCAACAACAGCTGCCAGTGTGTCAGTGTGCTGACTTGACTATGACTTGCCCAAAAACTGCATGTGATGATCATAAAGTGGGCATGTCTGTAAAGGGGAGACTCGTGGGTACCCATAGAACCCATTTTCATTCACATATCTTGAGGTCAGAGGTCAAGGGACCCCTTTGAAAATGGCCATGCCAGTTTTTCCTCACCAAAATTTTGTTCAAATGATGGGTGGGAATTTTTCTTCTGACAAAAATGCAGCACTTTTAAATGTTTAGACCTCTCAAGGATTTCCTCCAGACACGATAGAAGACAATACACATCTGTGGAATTGTTAATGTTAGTGTTTACTAATATTTGTTTTGGATATTTAAATCGTGTACCATGCCACCTCTATCACCACAAAATACTTATTACAATGAGCTGCTATTAGGTGCTAATTTGTGGACATGACAGACAGAAGGAAGGACAAATATTTGCTCCCTGCTGGTCTTCATGTGTGACCTCTGACACCTTCCTGTCCCCGTGTCAGGTCAAGCCTCTTTGAAGAGCGGCCATTACAATTCCCAGAAGTGGCCACTTGAATTGGTCAGTTATTAACAATTGAACCTAACAGAGCTCGGTGTGGTCACGCATGACGACATAACAGTCTTCATAGAAATCTGACAGAAATGAATGAAGTTAAGGTGGAAGCATGTTTGAACCATTAGGATTGGATTTTTTTCTGCCTGAGTGGTGTATGTGTGTGTGTGTGTGTGTGTGTGTAGTGTTAACTAATTTATTGAAATACATATGAAAAGATGTGAATTATGTGTGAGAAAAAAAAGTTATTGAAACTATCTGTTGTCATGAAAGTTATAGCTTACATAATAATATATAGATAATCTTTTAGAAATTCAAAAACTGAACAATCTTTCAGAAAATATGAATGAAAATGCCAATAAATACACTAAACATTATTCCTGTGGCACTTAAAATGACTTTATATGACTTTATTAAAATGAATTACTGAATGAATGAATTAATACATGCATTCATTTATTAAATAAATAAATATTTAAGAAAATTAAAATATAAAAAAATAAAATTGAAATGTTGTTGAAGGTCTTAAAGGGGAAAACTCATTATTTAGCTTTATACAAACAAAAGCAAAAACAAACAAACAACAAAAATAATATAATATTTATTCAGAACTTAATGAGCCTCAATGCTCTTTATTCAGTAAATGTTCATTTGTGCTGAATTAGCTTTCATCTTTTGGTTGGCACCATGCATCTGAGCGTTTTACTGCCTTTACAGACCAAAATGTAATACTTAAAAATTCTTATTTCTAATGTGTTTTATATAGAACTATATAGAACAATGTGTTTATGGCGCATTTTTTTGTATAACTGTATAATTTTCGTTAAAATCTGGTAAGAATATGTTTGTCTGTTGCTGCTAAAATTATTCTACTTATATTGAATTAATCGTCTTCCCTTCCACCATACACCCGATATCTATTTAACTAATAAAGCAATTAATTCAAGAAATGTCAAGAAAATATAGAATTATATATTAATTGGGCTAAAAAAACAAAACAAATTATATTAAGATAAGAATATTTTCTTTTTCAGTAATTCCGAATTAAACTACAGGATTTATTGGCGATATGATTGTAAAAATCTAAAATGATAAATCTAAAAAATATTTCAGTTTTAAACTTAAACACTAAATCTTTGTGAACTTTTAGTATTTTAGAGCCTTAGAGGGATTTATCCTGTATATTCATGTGTCATTATTTTTCCATAAATAGAAACGCTCTCCTGCTGGAGCCATAAAAACAAGCAAATAAAAAAAATCCTCCGCTATTTTATTAATCTAAAACATCTCATTATATTATAACACATTCTCTGAGAGATATTTACACTAATCCTGCTGTTTTATTAATATTTTGGCGACTAGATGACTCTGTTATACTTCTCCATATCCGTCGTTATTTCAAGGTGAATCACATTTCTTGATTTTTTCTATTCTCCATCATCACGTGGGCCTCTACTTGCTTATTATTCGATAATATCCACTTATGTAGGGACCATAATAACAATAAAATATTCATATTTATACCCCTCACCCCTCAGACTTTTCTAAATTTCATCTACATTTTTAGAGCATTTAGAAAAAGGCCTCTCACCTCCTGCATGAAGATAAATGATCACTTTATTTGCAAAGTTGGAGATTTTTTATATATTTGACTGCATCAGTTTAAAGGATGTGTTTCTATAATGTTGTTGTTATGAGGTTTTATGCCGTTTTATGATGTTTTCCATGTGTTGTGTGCATTTTAGGCCAGTCAGACCTTCTACAGGCCTGAGCTGCAGTTCTGCTCTTCAGCCAATAGGTGTCACTGTTTAGCTCAGATAGTCTTTATGATCACTGAGATGATTCATTATCATTATTGTCTAGTTTTCTGCGATGTGGAGTTTTTAGAGGACACTGAATATTTGGCTGTTAGTTCCCATGATGAGCTTTTTGCAGTTGTTGTAGAAAAGTGTTATCATCCAGCTCATCCTGAGTCCCAAATCTGTCTGAATGTCCAGGCCTTATAATAATAATGAGGCCCATAGTAGACAAACCATTCATTTATGAGGTTTGTACAAAAAAATGTCCATATATGAGTATGGACGTGTAACAGAACCTTCTTAACTATGTTAATACATTAAGATCTCAATAACATTTGTCTGGTTATTTAATGTACAAAATTAAATGTAGGTCAGTAGATAGAAAATATTTTTTTTATCACAATTATGTGGTCTTGAAGATTTCACTTTTAATATTGTGATTAATTCACCAAATAGAAAAATATAACATGAATTTATTAATTCCATGTGTCAGACTGGATTCGACAGTAGCCACCAATCGTGGAGACTGCAGGCATAATACTGTGAATTTAAATAAATGAATAATAATAATAATAATAATAATAATAATAATAATGTTTTCTAAGGCTGCCTAAAAACGTTGAATTAAAAAAGGAGACTAGCTGTGACCAATTTAATCTCAGATGGTCTGTTAGGTTTTTTTTTCACAACCATTATTTGCACCAAATAAGCTTCATGGGCTTCCAAGTGAGAATACATACAATTTTTTTTATTTTGATCCAGTTTTCACTATATTCTGACATCTGCTCAATTGCTATCTGGAGACACACACACACATAATACAGACACTGATTTTTGTTTTTATTTGGAAATTCAAAATGCCTTTTTTTAGAGAGAGTTTTTTTTTTTGGATTTATTTATTCTCAAAAATAATGCAACAAAATAAAGATCTGCTTATAAATGCAGCAGCGTCAGCGGTAGTAAAATAGACTTATAACACAAATCAGTCTTGTTGGATCCTTCTTGTGGATCCCACACAGACGCACTGGATGACACATTTGGAATAACCTATCCTGGCTCCATGACGTCAGCGCGTAAACATCTACGTTCATTCCAAGGTGCTATAGTTTTTGTTGCTCGCAGCGTTGGCTCTCCTCTCTGTGTATGTATACAGTCTGTAGTTCTGTGTTTTACTGACTTAAAATTCAGTAGCTTTTACTCTGTTTGTGGTTGGACATTTTGGCACATACATGCATGTCCACCGTGCGCTCCGTTACGCACAGAGAGGAAGGAGGCGACGTCAAAGCGACGTAAAAAAGCAACGTGACCTGCAGGAGCTCCGTGGAAAGCATCTACTTCTCCTGTCGCTGCTGAAGCTGCTGAGGCTGCGGCAACAGCATCACACACTCCTCTGCTGCATGCTGCTGCTTTCACCGTCTCCATCTCCAACAAATCGTTTCTCTTTTACGCATTTTTTTCAAGGACATTACAATATTGAAATCGTTGCTGCTGCAGCTCGTTCTGCATGGCTCTGTCTTCCTGCAAGCTGTTGACTCAGGTGCTTCAAGGTGTGCAGGGTTTGGAGATCACAGCTCAGTCGAGGTTTCTTTCACTGCCCAAAAACTGACTCTTTGCCAGTCCGGTGCCATGCAGGACCTCACTGTGCAGCTGCAGCTGTGAGGGTGGAGGATGCTGAGGATGAGGAGTGGAGGTATCTTCAATGGCACATTTGTGATAACACCCTCTGCAAAGCTGCTATGCTTTTAACAGCACGTGGCGTCGAGCTAAACCTTTTTTCTTTCCTTCACCTGAGGAAAATGCAAAAATGTTGGGTGCTGCTGCTGTATCTGTCTCCTAAAGGTGCTCCTCACTGGTGCCTTCCTCCACCTCCACCCCTTCATGCGCCGACGTGCAGCCACATCAGAAAGGCTGCAGCCAGTTGGAGCTGCACGTCGCTCACCACGTCTATCAAATGGTGCCAAAAACGATGCAACTAAAAGAGGGAGACGCGTCATTCAAAGCTTCAAAGCAGAACAATGGACACCAGTTCACAATGGTCAATGCATATGCTGGTGCGAAATGTGTGTTTGGGTTTCTGTGCACGTCGTCCACAGCAGCCGGTGTGAGAGAGAGAGAGGTAGAGAGAGAGAGAGAGAGAGAGAGAGCGAGAGAGGAGGGGACAAGCGACGCAGCAGCTCCACAGCACACTGTCGTCCGAGGCTGCAGGAGGAGGAGATGCTGCTGGGATGCAGGAGAGGATGCTGGCCTCGGCTCGTCTCTGATTTACTGATGCAAAAAATAATGCCAGTGTTTTAAATAAAACACTTGGATCAAGTCATTGTGCAGGTTTCCTCTCAGTCAGTCAGTGAAGGCGTGCAACGTTGGGACTCCTATAGTTTGGTTACACTTGAGAGAGATGATGGTGGTGGTGTAGAAACTTGAAAAAAATACTGAATGGACTTGAACCGGAGGTGCTGGATTTTATTCCAAGTTTGTGACTTGTAAGTATGATTAATGCATGATTTATTTGTGATGGTTTTAACCTTTTAGGCTATATATGAGAAATGTGCATGCTTGGCTATGATAGTCTAAGAATGATATTAGAAATAATAATATAAAGTAGTAAAAACACCCAAATAATGTAAAATAATATTCCAATGACATTATGGTTAAAGTAAAAAGGGAACATTGATGTAGTGAGTTGTGATGGTTTTAACCTTTTAGGCTATATATGAGAAATGTGCATGCTTGGCTATAATAGTCTGAGAATGATATTAAGAATAATAATATAAATACAGTAAACATTATTCCTGTGGCACTTAAAATTACTTTATATGACTTTATTATAATGAATTACTGAATGAATGAATTCATAAATACATGCATTCATTTATTAAATAAATACATATTTAATGAAATTAAAATATAAAAAATAAAATTGAAATGTTGTTGAAGGTCTTAAAGGGGAAAACTCATTATTTAGCTTTATACAAACAAAAGCAAAAATCAAACAACAAAAAATAATATAATATTAATTCAGAAGTTAATGTGCCTCAATGCTCTTTATTCAGTAAATGCCCATTTGTGCTGAATTAGCTTTGATCATTGATATTTTACTACTATAAAGTAGTAAAATAATGTAAAATAATATTCCATTGGTATTATGGTTGAAGTAAAAAGGGAAAACTTTCTGTAGTGATGTAGTGAGTTGTGATGGTTTTAACCTTTAGGCTATAAATGAGAAATGTGCATGCTATAATAGTCTAAGAATGATATTAGAAATAAGAATATAAAATAGTAAAAAAAAAACAAATAATGTAAAATAATATGACATTATGGTTAAAGTAAAAAGGGAAGATGTAACTTTCTGTAGTGATGTAGTGAGTTGTGATGGTTTTAACCTCTTAGGCTATATATGAGAAATGTGCATGCTATAATAGAATAAGAATGATATTAGAAAATAATAATATAAAGTAGTAAAAACACCCCGAAATAATGTAAAATAATTTTCCATTGACAGTATGGTTAGGGTTCCAATGACATTATGGTTATGATGGTTTTAACCTTTTAGGCTATATATGAGAAATGTGCATGCTATAATAGTCTAAGAATGATATTAAAAAATAACAATATAAAGTAGTAAAAAACAACCAAATAATGTAAAATAATATGACATAATGGTTAAAGTAAAAAGAGAAAATGTAACTTTGTGTGGTGATGTAGTGTGAGCAGCATATGGAGCATCCATTGAGCTGGTGCTGAGTGGCCCCAGAGCTGCGTTTATAAAGCAAACAGTTGTGTGATTGTTAGCAGAGCCTGGGAAAATGTCCCCTTGGCTGGGAGGTGGAGGGACTTGACGCCAGAGTCTCTTGTTAAGAAGACTTGTGTGCTCCCAGACAGCATTGTGATGCTAATGAGCACCAGCACGTTGTTGAACTTGATGTTGACTTTTTTTCTTTCTTTCTTTGGGTGATTTTTTTTCTTTCTCTATTCTTTCTTTCTTTCTTTCTTTTTTTGGTCACTTGTTTGTGGGAAAAATCTTCTCCAGAGCTACAGTGTGAAATTAATTAATCAGGCCTTTTGCAGTTAACTACAATAGAGAGGCATTTAAAATACACACAAAGTCAATTTTATTCTGTTTTTGCTGTTAATGTTTATTTCTGCAAATCTGTTCTAAAGAAAGAAAGACAAGACACTTATTATTATTATAATTATTTTGCTGAATTTACATTTTCATGGTTAACAGATCTTTTTATTCTTCTTCCCAAAACCAAAATGAATAGTTACCTCAAATTATTGCATATTTAAATACGTATTTTGTATTATATAATGGTAATATTTTAATATTAAAAATGTGAGTATTTTGACATTTTAATGGTTTCAATTTAATTTATAAGCAAAAATAAATCAAGCAGAATTATAAAACATTTTTGAAAGGATTAAAAGATAATTTCTTTCTTTCTTTCTTTCTTTCTTTCTTTCTTTCTTTCTTTCTTTCTTTCTTTCTTTCTTTCTTTCTTTCTACACAGTGCAACAAGTGTAGGCCTATTGTAAACTGAATTAGACTATTATCCTCCTTTATACATTATATTTCAAATTAAAACAATATTTCTCATGCAACATGAAACCAAACCTGCAACACTGGCGTTATATTCATTCTAAAGCGATTAAAGCTGTTTTACGAAATTGAATTGAAATCAACTTGAGCTCACACTATAATCATAATAACTAATATCATCGTAATAAATTATATCATCAGATGTTAAATTCGGCTGATATAAATCTTATATTTTAATATTTGATCAAATCAAATCTGGTGTATTATTCTGGTAAATATGCCAGTTATAGCAAAAGAAAACAAAATCACAATTGTTTTTCGCTTCTTGAAGTCTGATTGCAGATTTAAATCATTCTCAGTCTGATTTATTTCATTATTTCATTATAAATATATATATACGAGAAACTCCTTCTGTATGTAGACTGTTGAATGCTGAGAATATGCAGAAAAAAATATTTTTCCACGTTTTATACGGTTACTCCGTTTTCATTTCTAAATTCATTCATTTTATTTCATTTTATTAGATTTTATTAGATCTCAGGAGGTTTAGTTTCGCCTGAACAAACCCAAACTATTTAAATAAATGTTTTTTTCTTTTCACCCTCCGATTTCAAGCCAGCGCCGTGAATTAATCTCATTCGTTTCAGCACCAAGGACAGAGACTGGAGACTGTACTCTTCACTGTGGAGGTGCTGAACTCGACTCCCTGCAGTTTTCTTTACTGTAATACAATAATGTTTTAATACATTTTAACAAATCACCTTTTATTTTCCAAGCATGTTTTTAATCACTGCTGCTTGTGCATCTTTTCTATTTTTATTTGAAGTTTTATTATGTCAAAAAACAAAATAGAAAGAGATAATTATTTCTTTTCCGGAGAGTGTTTAGCAAACAGCATAAAAAACAAAACAATATGACAGGTAATTCATTAATTATTGGATGACTGATATTTAATTTTTTTAATTTTTAAGACAAATATGAGCAAGGGAGAAAACAATGAATATGCACAGACTGCAATATAATAAAATAAGAATAGAATAGAATAGAAAACTGTAAGTCAGTGCTTTAGATGTCCAGTTCGTTGTCACTGCACACCTTTACTGTACAGTCTGTCTGACAGGACGTGACGTAGCAAGGGGGCGTGTCCACACCAATTCACGTGAGGCTGATGAAAGGCAGAGCTGAGAGTCAATCAGGTTTAATGTAACAGTACAATCATGATCCAGAAACACACACACACACACACACACACAGAAGCAGTCACTTTTGACCTTAACAAATCTACTATTCTTTAATTTAAACACATTTTAAAATAAATCATACTATAATAAATATTTCTGCTGTAGCTAATCAGTCTTATTTACAGCAGTAGTGTGGCATGAAATAGAAGTTGAGATAATATAAAAAAAAAAATGAAATTTCTATCCTGTATTTTTTTTAGACACGAACCCCCGGTAATTATTTTTTTTTATGATGTGGATTTTATTTTGAAAAGATGAAAAATAGTCCCCGTTTGTTATATATGAGAAAGCCTCCTATTTTATATCCTGAAATATTTCCTCCGCATATAGAAAACAGCTTTATTCGCAGGCCTACAGAAAAATGTGATTAAAATTCAAATTAGAAACAGTTCACACACACACCGACTACAACTACCATGGAAATATATATGAAGCTTGTTATTTCGCATTTGAAATTAACACTGTGCAATCTATAATACCAAAATAAAATTCATATTTTTGAATAAATGTTAGCCTACAGTATGAATTGTATAGGGCTCTATTTACTGTAACATGTGCAGCTAAAGGCGACACGCTTGAACATCATAGCATCATGGCTGTGATGCGGTCCAAATGATGTTAAGCGTGCAGTAATGCTTCAGTCAGTGTCTGCATTGTGCTCATTAGACTGATGCTAAATTGCTAATTAAAGCATGCAAGTGGCGTTTTTTTTAAAGACAAGTTTAAGCCAATAAGGAAAACACAAAAAAATACAAAATAATAGAATAAAAATAATTCTTTATAAAAGAAAATTCAGATGATTTAGGTCGTGCATGATCCTACTATGTGTAAAGCTTTATGATGGTGTTGCTCTGTGCTGTAACCTGCAGCTGCTACTTTGCTGCTCGGTCCTCGTGACTCTCTGCTTGCTCAGTGTTTCTTTTATGGGGACAAACTTTGTGTCCTTATTTACACGGACAGGTTGTGGTTGCAGAGATGGATGGTTCATTGTCAACAAAACCTTAAACATGGCCAGCTGTGTGATGCATTACCCACAAGGCCTTTCCAGTCAGGTGACTGTGCAGTTGTTGTTGTTGTTGCACTCTTGTTTGTATCTCCATTTATAGGACAAAGCAATTATGGTTATTATTGATTTGAATATTGTTATTGTTGCACTTTTTGTGGTGGTGCATGATGGATATTTTCTATAGAAGATCATAGAAATGTGAAATGATTCCTCGCTTTGTTGGAGGAGCTCTGGAGACCCTCTCAGTGGGTTTTGGAGAGCTCCTATAGGACCCCATATTGACCAATGTTTTTGCTGTTTTTGATGGTGGATAGCATTTAAAAGCCTGTATCATGATGATGATCTTACAGTCTAGGCAAGGCAAGGCAGCTTTATTTGCATGGCACATTTCAGCAATTCAAAGTGCTTTACATAAACATTCAAGAACATTGCGACAAAGTGCAAAAGAACATTAAGACATAATTAAAACAATTAAAAAAACAAGCTAAAAATAGAAGCTAGAAATAGAAGCTAAAATAGAATATAACACACAAGTAAAAAGCTCTAGTGCAGTATATAAGATCATTATCTGGTTAAATAAAAGGCAGCAGCAAACAAGTTTTAAGCTTTGATTTAAAGAACTCAGAGTTGGAGTTGGTCCTGCAGGTTTCTGGGAGCTTGTTCCAGATATTTGGTGCATAAAAACTGAAGGCTTCTTCTGCATGTTTAGTTGTGACTCTGGGGACACTAAGCAGACCTGATCCAGATGACCTGAGAGGTCTGGATGGTTCATAGAAGAAGATCAGAAATGTATTTTGGCCCTAAACCATTTAGTGCTTTGTAAATCAGCAGGAGCCTAGTTAATGTTTTCGAAATGGACGTTATTCCTTGATTATTCCTCCAAAGGATTCACATGCATATAGACACGGATGGTAGAGCTGTGCATAAAATGGGCTTTGTCTCCTCGTATGTAGCATCCCACATAGTTGAGTCTAGAAGAATATCTACAGCCTCGTGGTGGATCTTTAATAATTTTGTATTAGTATTTAATAACGAAGCACACATGGCTGTCCGATTATGGAAACTGCCGTTTCAAACAGACTGAATATATAATAATAATAATAATACATTTGTTTATATAGCACTTCTCAAAACAGATGTTACAAAGTGCTTCACAAGACAATAAAAGCAGATAAATAAAGTAAAAGCTATGGTAACTGCTAAAACAGAACATCAGACAATAAAAGCAGATAGAGTAAAACAAATATGGTAAATGCTAAAACAGAACATCACAGAACATATCAATAATAATAGAAGTGGCAAAATGGTAGAACAAGTTCATAAAACAAATATACAGTATATATACATAAATGTGCATAAATGTACACATGCGTCCAGAATATGTGAGTATGCTGTATGTTTATTCTCAATTCGAGTACTTGTGTCACAGAGGATAAGCTATTTAATAGAAAATGCAGCTTCAGAAACATTTACGAACAGTTTATTTAAGGAAGCGTTTAAATGACCTGCTTTAATTAGATTTATCTTGCCTATAATGTCATGTGAGTTGCACGCTGTACAGAATGACTTGCGCCAACAGATATGAGACATTTACATTACAGTATTCTACCATGACGTTTAGTCCTGATTCTTATCTGTGATCTGCATTTTTTTCCTGCAGTAAAATCTAGATTTAAACGCTCAGCATCACAGCTGTCTCCAAGATGCGTATTTATGGAGCATAATAACCACGTTTTGGTGATTACAAAGGATTATAAAGGCTAGTTTGTCCCGCTTCAACTTGTCAGCATGTCATCAACTAATCCAAAGTACACAGTTGACACATCCAGTGAGGCTGGACTTGTTCCACTGGATCATCATGCTGTTGACATTTAGCTGGAAGCCCCCCTCATACTGTATACGCTACATAAGGCCTGTTGGTAGTTTGTCATGCTTTCAAACAATTCATGGATTAATTCTCTCAACACGGAAACTATGGTGTATAGCTCTGAAATGGGTCGATGTGAGCTGGCATTTAAAAACAACAATAAGCTGGTTGTTTGTGAGGGGCCTGTAGTGTGATGATCTTTTAGGGAGGACGGTGGAAAGTAGCACTGTATCTTATATATGAGTTGGAGCTCAAACTGGACCCAGTTATGGGGTATAGTTAGTGGGTATAAATATTAAGATTATTAGTAGCATGGAGCCTTCCTGGTATGGGCATGTTCATGGGATGACAGGTGAATGTGTCATCCTGCAGCTGGATGACTTCACCCTGCAGAGGCTTGTAGTGGAGGAAGATCACAAACTGGTTTTAAAAGAATTGAAATGATAATGAATCATCTGATGGTGTAGTATAATTACTAGAAAGGACCTGACAATCTATATGGTGATGGAAGTTGTGTTGTACATAAGATAAAATAAGATAAGATGAACCTTTATTAATCCCCAGAGGGAAATTCAGGTGTCAAAGCAGCAACATCAGCAAACAGAGTGAAACACAGGAGAGGTAAAGGTATACAAAAATTATTAAAAAAAAAACAATAATAGAGATATAAAAGATACAGAGTGAATGGGTGAACATAGTGTATGCAGTCCGTCAATAAATAAATGTAGTATGTGCAATAAATAAATGTAATATGTGCAGTCTATAAAGTGGTATATAGGATGTAAAGTGCAAAGTGCATCATTACAAATCCGCTCTGACCCATTCCAAAGCAGTCTGAGTACATGGTTTTATACAAATTACGCA
Source organism: Sebastes umbrosus (assembly GCF_015220745.1). Lineage (NCBI taxonomy): Eukaryota > Metazoa > Chordata > Actinopteri > Perciformes > Sebastidae > Sebastes > Sebastes umbrosus. Next base: position 19,726,752 of record NC_051273.1, read on the forward strand.
TTGTGCATAAAGGTAATAGTAAAACAGGGTATTACCTATAACCTGCTTTGTGCATGCGCGCAGTTATGTGTGTGCATTAGAGATAGAGAGACAGGGAGAGCAGAATAAGAAGGAGAGAGAGAAGGAGAGAGTGAGAGAAAGGCCTGTAGTATGATGATCTTTTAGGGAGGCGGTGGAAAGTAGCACTGTATCTTATATCGAGTTGGAGCTCAAACTAGACCTGATATGGGGTATAGTTAGTGTGTATAAATATTAAGATGACAGGTGAATGTGTCATCCTGCAGCTGGATGACTTCACCCTGCAGATGCTTGTAGTGGAGGAAGATCATAACTGTTTTTTAAAGAATAGAAATGATAATGAATCATCTGATGGTGTATTATAATTACTAGAAAGGGCCTGACAATCTATATGGTGATGGAGGGTATGGTGCACATCATTCAAGTTTCAAGTTTATTTGTCATATGCATTTAAAAGTACAGTGTACAGTGAAGTGCAATGAAATGCATTTTACCCTGGCTCTCTCTCAGCCCTTAAAATCTATAAATAGTATAGTTGATAAATACTACAATAAATAAGACAATACCTGAGAATACAATTATAAAACAATCCACAGCTCTGCATTCATTTAGTGCTACTGTTCAGTAGTCTGAAAATGTCCTGTAACTGTGGTAATCTGTGGTGATCCAATAATTTTAGATGCTGTTTTCATTGCAAATCATCTCTGACCCATTCCAAAGCAGTCTGAGCACATGTTTTTATAAAAATTACGCATGGTGCGTAAAAGCAATAATAAAACAGAGTATTACCTATAACCTGCTTTGTGCATGCGCGCAGTTTATGTGTGTGTATTAGAGATAGAGAGACAGGGAGAGCAGAAGAAGAAGAAGGAGAGAGAGAGAGAGAGAGAGAGAGAGAGAGAGAGATGCAATGGCTCCATGTGACCACAACAGAAGCAGCTCCAGGCGGCGGTGGAAGCGGCCCCTTTAAGAGACGTGGGTTAGTTTTTCTCTTTGGTTATCTAGCTGTATGAGTTTATGTAATATCATAAAGCTAGAGAACCGAATGTATAAACTAATTCTGCAGTCGTCACGTGCGGAACTGATGGAGCTGGAGCTGGAGGTGGTGCTGATGCTGCCGGAGAGGATGGATGGATGGATGGATGCAGCCTGCACGGAGAGGACCGGGATCCGTCCGTGCATCGCACCGACAAAACACCTCCTCCTGCTGCTTCCTTGGACGTGTACCTGCGCAGAGGAGAAGAAGAGAAACGGATTCACAGCGTTTGGGATGCGTGGAGTGACAGTTAGCAACCGGAGACAAGCTCCATTCATAGAGTGATGATGAGGATGAGGAGGAGGAGGAGGAGGAGGAGGAGGCAGTGTGCTGCTTCTTGCTGTTTCTCTTAAAGGAAACACATTTAGTCACCAGATAGCAGCTCATAAATTGTTTTGCATGTTTATTTCTGTTGATTGTGTAGTTATCTGATGCTGATAACCAGGAGGTGACATGCACACGGTGTGTAGCTGGAGAAGCACCTGATTGGACGACTCCTGGGAGTCACGTGTTCCACCAGTATAGCCCCCATATATCCCCTTGCTGCTGCTGATGCTGCTGCTGCTGGCATGTCTGTGTAGCAATATGGAAAAGAGCTTTAACAATCTAATGCACTTCTATGTGTTAGCACTGCTTCTGCAAATGCATGCTGCTTTCTTTTGTCTCTAAAAAGTTTTTTTTTTTTATCTTTACAAGAGGTTTGCAGGCAATGATGCATTTTTGACACCATACTGTGCCACAGCTGGGTGCAATGAGAAATAATCCCACTATCAGGTGCATTCTCAGGTGCTGTACAGCAGGTATACAGCAAAGATCAGGAGAGTGTGCAGTAGCAGGTCATCAGAGTGATGTGTCACACAGGTTATGAGGTGGAGAGGGAGACAATATTGTGATGCATTAGGGTGTGTGTCAAAGGGATCATCTTATATCCCTGGATTTAGCTTGACTGATGTGCTTATTAACAGCAGCTTCAGGCCTCATGCACAAAGAGGACAGAAATTACGTCTCAAACTGCTAAGGGAAACAGCTTTGTATCCTTTATTTTAACAAATGCATAGTTTAGCTACATCTGCTGATAAAAGGATTTTCATAATTGTATTTTTAGTTCACAGGATGAAATTTCAAGTTGGTTGCTGCATCCGTCAGAAATTTTGGAGGCAGTATTAGGGAAAGGCAGGGTCGGCAGGGTCGTCCAGAGACCTGGGCTGGTTTTCAGGCCTGTTTTATAATGCTGTTTGGGCTGCACATCATCTCCTCTCTGACTCCATCCGAGTCAGAGAGGAGCTCCTGTCTGGCTCCAGCGCTGCCTGACTGAGTGATAGGTTGCACTCTGAAGTGGAGCCTGTTGAATTTTAAACAAGCCAATTCTGTGTTAGCTGCTAAACAGCTACAGAGCTGCTCGGGGTGGTGGTGGTAGTGGTGGTGGTGGCTCTGCTCTGCACAATGTGTAGCAGCAGCAGCAGCACAGAGCCTGGTGCTACTGTTAGTAGGCCCCAGCTTTACTGCGTCACAGAGCAGGGCAGGTGGAGGAGGAAGGAGCTAGCAAGGGAATATTTCTCTCGCTTTTGTGGCAGCATGCTGCTTTACTGCTGTATGTGTTAATACGTACTTTTGTGTGGATATATCCCAATGTGTGATGTGTAACAATAGGCTGTAAACCTCAGTTGTCGGCTGTTCTAATTATGACATTAATGGTAATTTCATGCGATCAGTATGAGCTGTGCAATTGTGCTTTTGGTAGTTTAATACAGCGTGGGGCAAATTAATGTTTTCATCAAGGAAACACAGGATACCCATGTCTCCCTTCTATATTAGGAGCCAGTAAATGTTAATACACCATCGAGACAATTTTTAATACTTTTAACGTGTGTTGTTTCAGCTAGAATATCCCATATGGTCTTTAAAATGTCAGTATTTTTTGGTACAGTGATTTTTATAAAAGCAATACTTGAGAAATCCTTATTTCAGGACTATGTGTGCAGAATATGCCCCAAAATGTGTTGCAAATGCACGTCCCTTCTGTCCTTCTGTGGGATAATTGCAACATTAAGCTAAAGCATTAATAATACAGCATGGCTCCATTTGATTTGACAATGGCGTTTTGTGTGCCATGACTTACACCACCAACCGCCACGCCAAACAGCACCACCCTCCCATCAGCTTTCGCCCGGGCGCAGCAGAAATGAATGCATTGCTGAGGGGTAATAAATGGAGGATATGGGGAGAGCCCTTTGAGATTGAAATGCAGGTCTGAGAGGCGGGCTAGACGTTGGTTTTTCCCACATTAATATGTGTCTGTCTGGGCCCTCTGCACCATCAGGAGGAGGCCCTCAGCACCAGATGGAGCCCAGTCTAGCCTACGTCTAGCCTACCAACACCTGCCATAAGGCTGCACTGCACTTCCTATTGTCTTGCACTGTGATTTCCTCCATTTGTGCATTTTATTGGCCCTGATTTATTCTGCCTGCTGTTATGATAGAGGAATTAACAAACACATTTATAAAAAAAAAAAAAATGACGAGAGAGAAATTGATGTAGGAGGAATGAGGTGAGAAGATAAGAGAGTATAGGAGAGGAGATGTGTTTATGCATGCATGCCGTGCATTTCTAACCAGCCTGTCATGTCTGTAGCTTTTCCTGCTGAAGCGTAGATATGTCCCCCTCTCCCTTCTCTCTCTGCACTGTATTGATAACGTTGAATATTTTTGGTGTTGTAGTTCTGGTTGTTGCATAGGGGCGAGCGTTGTTTGTTGAAACAAAGCAGTACGCTGTCCTATACACAGCAGAGCCATTGTTTCAGGTCCACAGCCCTGCTGCATTTCCAAGCTACCATCCTATAGATGTTATCTGGTGTGTGTCACACCTGGCCACTAGATTGCAGAGCTGTGTGTATGAGTGTGTGTGTGTGTGCACTTGTTTTTGCACACTGCTTCCCTGCATGTGTTTAAGTGTGTGCTACTGCTGCACGTTGCCAGTGCCTAATTTTTTTTTGTCTCTGCAGAGCACAATAAACATGACAGCACACTGTCGATTACAGTGATTATTTTTTTTTACAATGTGGAATCAGGCTGCACAGTTTTGTTTTTCACTCGACCGCACAACACTGTGCTTAAGATCGGGGTGTGTGTCGCAAAACTGCTTCTCTAATTTATGTGTTTATGTAGAAGATTACTGAATTTCTGATTCAGAGTACTTCCTGGAATGCATTTTCCCATGTTTCTTCTTTTTTATAATGTTTGAAGAAGTGTTAGATTTTACTTTAAAAATTGCTTTTACATTTTTTATTTAAGCTATATACGTTTGCCTGTTATTATTATTATTATTATTATTATTATTATTGTTATCATTATTATTACACTTTGATTTAGATCTGAAACTATTTATGGCTCATAGTCTATTTGATTCCATATCACCAAACTCCATATATTCCAGCGTTATCAATTTTCTATTATCATTTTACCTTGAATTGCAATGGCCTATATAAACCTTTTCTCTGAACTTATGAATTCTGGGTTTGGTAGCCTAGCAACAGCCTCTGACCCATGCAAGGGAAAGAGAAAAAAAAAAAATTGAAAGGCTGACGTGCAGGCTTTAAACCCGCAAAGGACATCAGGTTTCAGCGGATGTAATCTTTGAGTATTTTGTGTAATCGCTTGTGAAGTGTGTGTGTGTGTCTGTGTGTGTGTGTGTGTGTGTGTGTGTGTGTGTGTGTGTATTGAAGAGATTGGTATTGTCATGCATTCGCCACTGACAGTTGAAATAAGAAATAGGAGAAACGTTCCACACATAACTCAAACAATATAACACTGCTGCATTTTTTATTTTATTATTTTCCAATATTACAATATGCACTCTCTCTTTATTCTCATTATTCTATTAGGATACATTCAATTATTTTCTTTTAACTACATTAAATATGAAAATGAAATTCATCGTCATAAATTGCAGTAGATTTATCTGTTTGGCGTTTCCTGTTTTCATTTTCCAGTTATCATTTTTTTTTATTTTTGTCATGTAGTTTTTACAGGCCTAATACTAATTCTTTATCAATAGAAGCACAGATAATATGAGGACATGGCTATCAAAGTATCTATTTTTACCTCTCTATTTAATTTGACATGTTTAATTAATCATTTTATTTTTATTTTATCTAGCATTATTGTTTTATATGTATCTTTAAGTCAAAGTATCCAAAGTATGGTTTGCAGAATGTCAGGTAATATTAAATTAATAATACTAGAATTTAAAGATGTAAAATACCACAATGGTTTCCTATAGAGGATTTCAAGTACGGTCGAAATGTTTATTGCGGTGACGTTCATTTGTGTAAGAGAAAATAGAGTTGAAACAGACGCTTGACCTGCTGCAGGAAAGGACCCTCTCTCATAATGCTTTATGTTTTTTTGCAGGAATCTTTGGAGTGCAGGCAGAAGTGCAGTCACACAGAAATACACCCCCCATCTGCAGGCCTGCTTCTGAACCTGCAGGACAACAGGTCAGAGGAGACACACACCACCTCCTGCTCTGAGGGTCAGAGGTCACAGAGTGGGTCAGAACAAGACTTCATCACTCCAGAGTTACAGGTGAGACTTCAAAATAATCTTCCTCTCAGTCTGCTATCTTTCACTCTCACTACAAACACACTTGAACTTGAACTATTCATACAGTACTTTCAGATAATTACACACAAACTGGTGTTTGTTTTGAGGTCTGAAAAGTCGTGTTAGTACACTTGTGCATTAAAGAGTCCCGATTTCATCATAATTGATCTCTTCACAAAAGAAACGTGCCTCTCATTCTTTACATGTTCCCTTCCTCGTTTCCTCTCCTCGCCGGCCTCTCGCCCTCTGCTTTATAACGCCTGATCCAATTTGTTCGATTCTTCGGTTTTGCCAGATAAGACGCAGGGTGGCCACTTGTGTAATCTATATTTTAATTCCTTTGTCCATGCTTTTTATCCCTTTAAGGATACATGGGTTGTAGAGGGGGGCTTTGGCCTGGTGTGTGCGTAAGGTGTGCTCATGTGGAAAGACTGCCAGGGTGGCTAAGTCCCTCACTCCTCTAATTCCCTCCCTCTAAACTCCCCCCAAAAACGACTTACTTTTCTGTCCTCTGCTCTCTGTCCAGGCCTTGCACCCTCATCCACACTCACACAGAGACACATCTCTGTTTTTGGTTTCTCTGTCTGTACTTTAAATTTCAGAAAAAGTTTAAAGATGCACTTTAATACCTAATTTCGTTGTGTTTTTCCAGGAACACACAACAGACTATAACAACAAAGAAATCAGTTAATTTCCCTTCAACACGTTTAAGTTTGTGGCTTCAACTGTGAAGCACCACTATTATTATTTTCACCAAATTTCCTACCGGATTATTGAGAAGGTTAAGAACTATTTTATTGTTGTAATGTAGGCCTGACCCGAATACTTCGAATACTTAGTTTAAAAATATATATATATATAAGTATGTAATGATAATGTATAATTAATAGCCTATGAAATAAGGAATAATCCCACAACATTATTCATTATTCATATTCAACATTAGTTATTATTAGTTATTCTCACTCGGATATCGCTGTTTGTTGTGTGTAGAGGTGCGTGTGTGTACAGTAGTGCGGCAGCGGCGCTGAAACGGGGGAGATGGAGACAGACAGACAGAAGAACATGGCAGCCTGCTGCGCCACGAAGCTTCGAATACCTTCGAATATTTCTCACCGAAGCTTCGAAGCCCAAAAAATGATATTCAGGGCAGCCCTTTGGAATGCAACAGATCTTTGGCTGTTTGCAGTATTTACAAAACTTGTCACGATATATATATATATGTTGTTATAAACTCGTATCCAGAGACTTTTGGCCCCAGCTGTCATAGCTTCTCTGCTAACTAGTCGTCAAAACGTTGTATAAGCTGTGAGTTTTTATCTAACAGCGCATAATGCTGAAGATGATGGACGGCTGAAACCAGAACTAGGTGACTCACTCGCTTTCCTCTCAGCTTCCCCTCTCAGTGTTGAGTGACACGACTAAAGATTACCTTCGCCATCCTAACAGCTGCCGTAGCGGGCCATCAAGGCCGAGAATGCCGCTCAGCTCGTGCATGTTCAACCTCCTGCGGAGAACAAAGTAGACGGAGTGATGGAGGGAGCGCTGGCGAGGGGAGGAGAGGGAGATGAAGCCCCATCCGCGGAGATTGAGGTCCGTCATCGGGGAGAAACACAAGAAGTGATTTTTTTTTTATTTCCCTCCAGGGTTAGAGGCGCGTTCTGTGACATTGGCCTATTTCTATATCAGCGTGCCCCCCCAGAGAAAGAGTTGCATTTGAGAATCAGACAAGGGAAGATCAGAGGAGATTTCACAGCCTGTGGCTATCCTCCTCCATAGCGTTCGACCACCTCTTAAACCTCCTTCGCATTGCTTCAACTCGATAAGGGCTGCCGGTCTACTTAGTCAATATCATATCCACAAACTAGATAAATCGATGCAAACAAGCTCGGGTTGGACATGGGCTTTAGAAGTGGAGGCATAGCTACAGGCTAAATTTGACGCAGAGACACATCAATCCAGAAGTGACACCCCTCACATGTTCTTTGTATTCATAACAGCAATTAAGAGCTAGCACGCGTGGGCCTGCATTCATGCCTCGTTTTACCCTTACAGGACCCCGTGTACAATATGTGCATTTGTTGCAATTGTTCGTATAGGAAGTGCGGGCCGGAGGATGTGTGATTTCACACGTAGCAGCGTTGCTTCCACAGCCGAGCACTCTCATGTATATGGAAAGACTTGAAGAGAGGGGAGCAGTAATCCGCTCATTTACAGTACCTCAGATCCGGTCTACCATCCCTCCCTCATACTCTCTCTCTCTCTCAAACACACAAACACACATACCTCAGTGTACCGTATCTCCTCCCCCACAGCACCCCCCCCTCCACACCTCCACCCCTTTCCATCCCCATTCGGGCTCATCTTGCCATCACCTCTCCAGCTCCGCCACCCCAGAGAAACCAATTCAGCCTGCTGCTCCACACCGTCATGGCATGTTGGCCAAGGGAGATGGAGTCCTTTCAGGTTCTCGGCTACAACCTCCCTCCCTGCCTCCCTCCCTCCCCCCGTCGCTGCCCCCTCGCTGCTTCTCAACATTTCCTCAACACGCCTGGCGTATCAGCAGGGTAGCTAGACGGCACGATAGGGCTGCTCCTGAGAATATGTTGGAGTTATTCTGCACATTATGTGACCTTTTAAAGTTTCTCTAAAATTGCATGTGTGTGTGTGTGTGTGTGTTTTGTGATTCCACTCTGCCTTTGCACGGTTATACTGTCAGATTAGTGAGAGTATCTGAAACAAATGAAGCCTGCGTCGTGTGTTTAAACAGGCTGATTGTGAGGTTTATCAGTAATGGGTTATCTTTAATGGCAAAACCAAACACCCACCGCCCACCCACGGCTTCTTAAAGTTGCCAATCTGCTTTTTAACGCCCCGCTGTTTGCTGGGAATTTTTTTTTTCCGAGGCTTTTTAGATTTGTATACATAAACTGCGCTGCTTGGGTGTTCTTAAAAGTTGATTTGAATTATACCCTCTGCATTATGCAGCTTGATAGGAAATAAATCTCTTGAAATGAATACACTGGATGGAGGGAGGTGGTGAATGTGTGTAGGGGGGGTAGGCGCTGAGAGTAGAGTGGTGGCGTATGTTAACATAAATTAAAGTCTATCTGCAGAGAGGCTCGGAGAAGGAAAGAGAGAAGAGAATGTGAGAGAATTGGATTTGAAGAAAAAGAGTTTAAAAAAGTAAAGGGAACTCATAAAGAAGAAGTGTGAGAAATGAGACAGGAGGTCTGATTTTAAGGGTTATGTTAGTTTTTCTTAGTTACTTATTTTGCATTGGTGTTAGTTATTTCATTAGTCACTTAGCTGCGTTGTTTTTTCTTTGCCTCCTTAAGGCTCAGAGGCCTCTGGCATCTCAATGCACGCTGGCTGAATGGCGAGGTGGCTGTATTAAAGGTTGGTGGTGGCTGTGATGGTGGGGTGCAGCAGGGTGACGAACAGAGCGCAGGAGGGAGGGACGGGGGTCCGCTGAAAGGCAGCAGGCTGCGGAGTGAATGGGAAAGGGGGAGCGAGGGAGGGAGGTAGGGGGGGGCATTAGCGGCGGAGGCAGGTTGGGGGCTGGCGGGGGCCTCCATTGGTTCAATGCAACGGCCAGAGCAGCTGTGAAAAGAGGTCTCCCCTTTTTCCCACGCCCAGTACGACGCAGAAACCCTGCTTCAGCCTGCCAGGGTCAAGTCACATTTCTAATATATACACTGGGCCTGTGGACTCGCACAATGCATACGCACAGCTCATTTATTTTATGTATGCACACAGACACTTGTATGCACACAGCGAGTAGACAGCCTCTCAGACGGAGGCAGAGGTGGGGGCCGCTGCTGCAGAGAGAGTATTATGACACTGATTTCTATCCCGTTGGCACCATTGTTTCGTCTTGGATCCTGCAAATTAACAAGTGACCAAACACACATGCACACATCAGCACTACACCTGCTAGTTGGAACAGCTTCAATTTTTGGGGAAAGAAATTCAACAAAAAGCATGAAAAATAAAAATGTACATGAACATTTGGCAGATTATTTAACAAAAAATTCTTCCACTGAATACTTGTGCATGTTTTCCATTAAGACATAGAATAATATCCTCAAAAACTCGTCATTTGATTAGACTAATATATCTGTTAGTGTCTTCACTGTATGCAACTGTATCGTCCACCCTCCCTCCCGCCGCCGCCGCCGCCGCCGCCGCATCTCAGCCTCTTTCTTCTCCTCACACGTTTACGTCTCAGCCGCCATTTACAAACTATAATCATATTCCAGGGAGGGGGATGTAAACGCTTTGTCCTGACAGACCCCCACCCAGTCCCCCAACACCACCCCAGTGCCAGATGCCCTGCTGTATTGTGTGGGTGCTGGGGGCAGACAGGCAGGCAGGCAGGCAGGCAGCCCCCTTCCTCTGTCTCTCTCTCTCTCTGCACCATGATGTCACCCTACTTGTCTGTCTGTCTGTCTGTCTGTCAGGGCCTTGACAGGAACTTGAGTGTGGGAAGGAAAGGCATTCAGGATGGGAAGGGGGAGGTTGGGGTGGTAGAGGTTCAAGGAGGGGTTGAGGGTTGGGAGGGGATTTTTTTTTTAGGGGGGTTTGGGAAGAGAGTGTCTGGCCTGAGAGGTCAGCGAGTGGACTTGAGCATGGAGTGAGTGTGTGTGTGTGTGTTTTGAAGGGGGGGGGCTCTCCTAGCAACTCTAAAGAGAAGTGGAATTTAGATGAGTCTGTTGGTCTGTGTCCTCCAATAATTCAGTCGTTCAAACTCCACACAAAAGGTCTGAGGATATAAAGAAGACGAAGGAAACAAAAGCACCTGTTTTTGTTCATTATGGATTCCATCAACTGTGCACAGATGTAGTGAAGTCATAACAGTTTGAAGCTCATATAACTATTGCAACCGACAGCATGGCGTGAGGAAATATCCAGGATATTACACATAACAGTGGAATTCAGTGCTCTCCTTGAGCAAATTCATGCGTTTTGTGAAAGTTATGTGATAAAGCGACGCTTCAAAGGGAAATTATTATTTCCTTTGTTGTTTTTTTTAAGACGCGGGAGGCGAGGGCAATTTTAGTTCAAACACCCAGACTCACTCCTGGACCTGTTCCAGGATTACATCCTGTGTGTGTTTCATTATAAGAATGGATCAGATTCATATTGTGCTATACTGTATAGTCAAACTGTACAGTCATATTTGTTGTTTCTTGTGTAGGATGAGCGAGGCCAGTGAGGCTGGATATAGACTAAATAAACATAAATGGCATCACACAGTAATATTAGGGCTGTCAATAGATTAAAATATTTAATCGTGATTAATCACATGGTTGACCAGAGTTCATCGCGATTAATCGCACATTTTTTATCTGTGCAAAATGTACCTTAAAGGGAGATTTGGAAAGTATCTAACACTCTTATCAACATGGGAGTGGACAAATATGCTGCTTTATGCAAATGTATGCATATATGTATTATTGGAAATCAATTAACAACACAAAGCAATAACAAATATTGTCCAGTAACCCTCACAGGTACTGCATTTAGCATAAAAAATATGCTCAAATCATAACATGGCAAACTCAGCTGTCAGTGTGTCAGTGTGCTGACTTGACTATGACTTGCCCCAAACTGCATGTGATTATCATAAAGTGGGCATGTCTGTAAAGGGGAGACTCGTGGGTACCCATAGAACCCATTTTCATTCATATATCTTGAGGTCAGAGGTCAAGGGACCCCTTTGAAAATGGCCAGTTTTTCCTTGACAAAATTTAGCGTAAATTTGGAGTGTTATTTAACCTCCTTTGCAACAAGATCCATGATTGGTACCAATGGATTCCTTAGGTTTTTCTAGTTTCATATGATGCCATCTATCTTCAATCTAGCTTTAACTAACACTCTAACACTCTGCTTTGAATAATAATTTGTGTTTTTCTACAAAAAAGTTAATTTACCTCATTAATAATCCTTAAAATTATCTACTCCTTCTCTGTCATTGAAAATAAAATAACTGAATCTGCAAATATTGTTATTTTCAAAAGTTTAACACCTGGTTACGAGGTGTCTCCTTCTTCACTGAAAAGTCCATTCTCACACCACACATCTGTACGTTTAATATTGTACCATGATTTGCTTAGTTGTTAAGTCTCAAAATCATACATGGATGTGTTCAACTCAGATTGAAGGTGAGCGGAGAGAAACTTTCCCCTTTCAGTAGATGAATGTGAAAACAGCTTTCTGGTGTCAAACTCTGCACATACTGCACATCATTCTGCACAGTGAAGGTCAAACATTCAAGTGAAGTAACAAAAAAACACATTCACCTTATAACTCTCTGTCATGGTCGTCAACCAAAATAACTCATGGCACTCCAGTTTTGGTAATTTTAAAGGCATCTAACAGGTGAAAATGCTCTGGCCTTGTGTTATCATTTTAAAAATGCATTGCTGTCAATCTAAAAGCTGAGATTTTCTCCCTGATTCCTGAAATTACTTTGTTGAGAATGAAGATTTCCGTCTGACAGCAGTAATGTGCTGTTTACAGCTCGCCGGCAAACACAGACACCAGGCACCTTTTTCAACAGGTAAACATTTACTAGGACACAGACAACATGCCTTTGTCATTCATCCTCTCTCTATTTGGACTCCTGCCTTTGTATTTCTTCCACCTCTTTGCTCTTTCCATCTCTTGCTTTAATAGTTCTCCCGCCGTCTCTCTCTCCGGCTGTGTGAAGAGGTGATAGTATTGGGAGACAATGGGAAAGACTCACTTAATTAGCTGGACGAGAAGATGCATTGTGGCAATTACTGAGCACAAAAGGAGGGGAAGGTATGGCGCTGTAATGTGCTGCTGCTGCTGTGTGTGTATTTGCCTGGCTGTTGTAGCCTGGAGTGCGGGCAGGCCTTTATAGGGGAGAGTGAAAGCAGTAACAATGGAAGACAGGATGTACTCCACATGTAGAGCCATTTCCAGTCCTTTTACAAACAGGGCCAATAGCTGCAACAGTCTCTTAAAGACTGGAAATGTAGAAACTGTATTTCCTCTACAGATGGATAATGGAGCTTAAAATGTACGGGTCTGGTGGCTTTGTGCAAACTAACTTTTCAGATGTACTTTGTTGTATAGTTTGTTGTGGGGTTTTTTGGGTACTACTTTCTAATAAGGTATGGAGATTGCTTTATATGTTAGCAAATCATTAATAAATAATGAACTAATATGCTATATATCAGTTATATGCATAAATTAAAAAAACCTTGGGCTGCAACTAATTATTATTATTATTATTATTATTATTATAGGTCTAGGAAATCACATGTTCACAATCCCCGCCCTATAACAGCGACTGTCCAATCATTGATTAGCAACCGTAACTAGGAGCAGCCGGACTCTGTCGTAACACTCGTAGTTTGGAGGACGGAGTGGAGCAAGAGTGTAAGTAAAGGATTGAATAGTGTGTTACGGGGTTTTTGTTTCAAAACGAGTTGGCTAGAAACATTATAAAGTCAACCGGCTAGAAATAGGAAACCTTCTTTTGGCTATCTCTGTCTGAAGTGAAGGCTCGTTGTTGCCCATTGTTTGAGTGGTTAATATGTCACTGTTATCATTGTTAACTGCATAGCTGGCGTATAGCCAGATTGGAAAGCTCATACACACATACGAGTATTTAGGGTCTTTGCCATTGTTGATACGCTTCCGCCATTTTGGACTGAAAGCGACGACCGGACACCAATAAAACGTCCCCCTAAAAGTGCAGCACAAAAGTAAAACAAAATTATTTCTATTCTATTGTCATAATTTTAATGTATCTACTGAAATTCCCTGCGTTGAATAATACATATATTATAAATATGCTTACTATTATAACTATTTACTTACTGGCTTATTTATTTATTAAACTGTTTTGCCTGGCTGCTTCCCAGAGGAGCATAAAGTGAGCGATGGACATAAATGGAAGTTAGAAAAATCCAGCGCACAAATTTTGAGAGCCATCTCAGTCTTTTTCATGTCAACGACCTCCAAAATCGATGTCCAATAGACCACAGACCATGGATGTATAAGAGGTTGTGCCCTGTGCTTTTGCCCTGCGTTCTAGTAAATAGTGTAACGTTACAACTACATTAATTTGTGTTTATGTCATGCTACTAGCACTACTAGCTACTGGCCGATAGCTGGTTGTTTGGGAACAGAGACGCTAATACATCCATAATACATACATTACAGCATACAGCCCATGGGTGTATTATAAGAAAATAAAAGTGATGAATAACAGCCAATATATCCATTATTACAGCCACATACAGCGAGCAGGAAGCCGGCAGAACCGGATATGTCATATACTGTAAGCATGCAGGGCAGTGCAGTCCCGTGGGTTTGATGCACGTTCATTGTGTCGAGGAAAATAACTCCGGATTCGGCAATTAGTGAAGTTTACAACTTTTAGGACATGATGATTTAAATGAGGGTTATTTAAGTGTTTGTACTGGGAAGTTGATTGACCTCGAAAAAAGAAAGATCCTCTGATTTACAGACGTCTCTTTATACATTCATGGCTTTGGACTCATTGGTGTTTTCAGTCCAAAATGGCGGCAGCTCAAACGCAGCGCCATTTAGTGGCTTTTGGCAAAAAAGCCCCGGAGTGTAGTCTCTTTACTTCTATACTCTTTGGTGCGAATATGCATTGTAGCTGATGTGGGCGTGGGTAGAGTGTAACTGTGTGTAAACGTATTAGCAAGGGCTAAGCGAGTAGTCAGTTTACTATCATACTAAAAACCAACAAATATTCACATATAAGAAGCTTTTTGGCCGAAATTTTTTCTTATTAGTGGCTTATAACTGATATAAACTCTAAATTGTGCGCTGTAAAGCTCATGTTTGACCTCGTTGGGTAACACACAGTGACTAATTTTCTAATTTCCTCTTCCCTTGTCCATTCATCCATGCTCTTCATTTCTATTTCTGATTGTCCTGTTGCTGTGTTCCAAACTGGACATGCTACTTTCTATTTCTGACTGGCTATGAGTGGGCCGCTACTCGGTGCCACTGCGTGTTTTGTGTGTGTGTGTGTGTGTGTGTAGAGTTGGGTCTGGCAAAGAGCATCCTTCTCTAGTGGAGTGGCCTGAGGGGATTTCTTTCATGAAGTCAGATAACATCCAGGCGACCCCCTCTTCCCTTTTTTATAAGAGTTCTTTAACCTTGATAAATGAAGTAGAGGCGGGGGGTGGGGGGATGCGGGGTGGGGAGGAAAAAGTTGCGGGCTGTGGTGGGGGGATGAGGGTGTGATGGAGGGAGGAGAGAGAGAGAGAGAGAGAGAGAGAGAGGGAGAGACACCAACTCCCTGGCCGGCTTGCTCTCAGGATCAATAACGTTCGGAGAGCTGCTGAGCACTCCTGTCTGGCAGCTCTACCATAGGGGTTGGAGGGAGCGGAGGGAGAGAAGGGGGAGGATGGGAGGGAGGGAAAGCAAGAAAAAGAGTGTTGAGAAAGCCTCTCTATCTCCTTCTTGTCACCCTTTTTTGTGAAGAGAGGGAATCGAGGCGGACAGCGATGTAAAGATGGAAGGATGAAGGGATGAAGACGAGCATAGATGGAGGGGAGTTTAGACCAATGCACCTATCCAGCTGAACCGTGCCACCCACCCACCTGCCTGCTTGCCCGCCAGGAAAACACACACACACACACACACACACACACACACACACACACACACACACGCACACATAGTGAGGTCTCCTTTTACGGAGCCACAAGGTTACAGAGTGTCGATACAAGCGAGCACAGTCCTCCGACAAATGGGATTTGGCATGTTCAATCAACAGTGCTGCCAAATCCCTGTTGTTAAGTATTGCAGAGCCATATCTGTCTGCAGTGGGCCTGAGCTATGCTACCTGGGCCCGCTAACTGCCCCCTAAATATCCTCTATTAAAGTCCTCTGTAATAGAATTATCTGCTGCATTTGTCATTGGATTTGAATAGGTGTGTGTGCTGAGGCATAAATAGGGAACAGAGCAGGGAGTTTTCACATTGTGCAGATAAAAAAAGGCCTCTTCCACCAGTGCCTCGAGGTCATAGACACCTGAGCTCTCTTCTTCCTCGCCCTTCTACTTGATTTCGTTGCTTTGAGTTTAAGTCGCCGGTCTCCCTCCTCTGGCCATCTCTCCTGGCCTTTTCCTTGTCCTCTGTTAGATCTGAGCCTTTCATCTTCCTTCCCCTAATCCTGTGCTAGAGAAGCCTTGTGTTCACCCCTCCGCCGCTTCCCATTGCTCTCTTTTTAACTCCATGCCTCTTCTTATTTTAGCGTGTCCCCGTGCTCCTTGCATCGCTTTACTCCCCTCTCACTTTATTTTTCTTTATCCCCCCTTTTTATCGCCCCCTGCCTTTACTTCTTCTCTCTCTGTCTCCTGTATCACCCTTCCTCCTCCTCTCCTACTTCCCTCTGTCCTTAATTAAGTTAGTGATCAGTTGACTGCCCCTATCATTGGTAGAGAGCAGGTTGGTCCTCCCTTCCCAGGAGGGGGGTACATTGTCTGTGCTGGTTGACCAGTGTAATCCCCCCACCAGGGACAAAGGGCAGTACCCTACCTACCTCAGCCACCCCTGAAGGGCATTAGCCCCCTGACGAGAGCCGTGCCCCTGCCTGCCTGACACCCCAGCATCCCACCGCTGGCTCTTTCCTTCTCTGAGGAGGCCAGTTTGACTCCAGACAGCTGAGAGTGAATGCAGATGACTGGGTATAGGGGAACATGTTCGGGGAGGGACGATATACCTGTCTCCTGATTCGATACTATCACCATACGTGGGTGCCGATTTGATATGTATTGCGATTGTACAAGTATTGTGATTTGATATTACGATTCATTGCATTTTTTGTTAACTTTTTTAACCCTAGACTATGGGAAAACGTTTTTTTAAAAATGTCTAAATTAATACATTAAAATGTTTGATTTTCAGCCTGTATGTAGTCACAGATGTCCTGAAGTCAAATATATCAGTCATTGTCAGGCATTATTACATTTTTTTCCAGCATTAATTAATAAGGGACATGTAATGTTTTATAATTCTGGTGAATATTATCCAATCAATCTCATTTCCATACATGTATTTTGTATATACAGTTCCCTTTGTTAACACCTTATCTGAAAACCAGACGTAGTCACATGTATATACTTCCGCCAAGTCCGTCGCTAGCTTTTACCGTCAGCTCCGTTCTCTTTATACATCCATGGTCAGCTCCATCGGGGCCGTTTGAATGCATTTAACATAAATGTCAGTATATAGGTGCTCTACAGTTGTAGCGTCGGCTGATTTGACCACGGAGATGCAAGTGATGGCTGGCCTGACCGCACGTTACCGCAATACGATAACGTTTCCCGTCCATGACAGAGTTAGCATGCAGCTTTAGCCATGAAAGGTCTGCGTTTTCTTGGCAATGTGTGAAGCCCAAATTGTTTCCATACCTTACTGTATGTGTAGTGTTTACCACTTTGGATTTAAAATGTGACGGGGCAGGTCGTAGCCACGTGGACCCTCCAGCGTTTTCTACTTTCTCGTTTCGGCTCGCTGCTGCCGGCTGCGGTTTGTTTTGGTTGACGGATACGGAACGGATATGACGTCACCTTACTCACACTACAACAATAAAAGTAGTAACTTCCTTCTACTTCCGCATAGACTCAAATGAAACAAACATATCGATTCTGGCATTAAAGATCGATTTCAAAATCGTAAAAAAAAAAAAAACGCGATACATAGTTAAATCGTTTTCCCACCCTGAGTGGAAGTAAAGCTTTTAACCAGAATCATCAAAAGTTCATCAGAAATTGAGGTGTACATTAACGGGATCCTTTGATTCATATTTCTATCATCCCATCACCCACACACACACACACACACACACACACACACAGGTTCATCTGTTGTATTAAGATCAGGAAGTCCTGCTCTACCCCACATACCTCCTTCCCTCTTTTTCTCTTTCACACACACACATTCACACAGGGAACGAGTAGGTAAGGTTGCTATGGGAACGGTTGGTCAGAGTTTACCAGAGGGGAAACAAACAAAGTACTGTTCATGAAAGCAGGTTGTTCTGTGCAGAAGGAGCAGTGATACTCTGCGTGTGTGTGTGTGTGTGTCATCATGTCTTGTGAGTAAGTGATTAGATACGTGCATACTGCATCCTTTTATATCTCTGTCCTTTTCATCCATACCTTACTGCTACTATAGATCTGCTATTTTATAAGTGCTCAGTGGGAGGGAGACGTTCAGTGACTGCAGCTTCCAAAGGAATTTGATGAGATGTCTATGAGCCCATATGGCAACATAGCGGTGCCTTTTTTATGTATCAATGAGGAACACACACTTGTATAACAAAGCTGAGCATACTTTCATCCTCTTAGGGCTGCAAAAAATGATTATTTTAATTGCCAATTATTTTTCTTGATTAATCATATAAACATTTTGTCTATGTAACATCAGAAAAGGGCTGAAATGGATGCACCGATTCGACTTTTTCAGTCCCGGTACCGATAGCGATACCTGGACTTTCTTTTATTTGTATCAGGCTTGACTTAAACATCGCTTTCCTAACTTTGTAAACAACAAATAAATACATAAATACAAATTTAGCGAATTGTTATATATTATTAAAATAATAAATCGTACTCCAACAAACAAACAACAAAAATTCTTAAAAATTAACAAGAATTCATGTGTAAACCTTTTTAATGCAGCAACAAATGGGTCGAAATTTAAACAGGAATTAAAATTCCAGATAAAATGTATATAGTATATAAACATTATAAACTGAATTGATTAGATCAGCCCCATTGTGACCGCTACCCGATCCATCTATTTGAGTCAGTATCTACTGGATATCCGATCCGGTATCGGTATCGGTGCATCCCAAACCCAAAAGCATTTAATTTAATATAATATTAAGACAAGGACAAGCAGCAAATTTACACATTTGATGGCAATTATTGCCACGAGCTCCTAATATTCACATAACATTAATGGATGGAAATGCACATTCATTTGTATTTTCTTTTGTTGATTTTCTGGAAATGAAGTTACAATTTGTGCTACATTTGGATGGAAACCTGTCATGTCTCTGTCTAAGTCACAGCCAGCATTCTCCACTGCCTACTGTGCTGGTTCAACTCTCTCAGCTTCTTCTGCCTCACAATTATATACTGCATCTCCTCTCCTCTCCTCTCCTCTCCTCTGGAAAAGTAGGTCTCGTGGTAGTTGGATGTCACCTCATCCGAGTCACAAACAGCAGCCAACCTCCACATTTCTCACTTACTGTCATTCCTCTTTCTCCACTCTTCTCCGCTCTCCCTCTTTTGAGGCGTATGAACAAAATGCATCTAAACTCTGAAGCAGTATACGAACCCGCTGCGTTTTCTTTTCCCATAAAAATGCCACCATGCCTTCCTCGCTCCGTCTGTGTCCCCACCCCCTTTAATGCCTCTTTAGCCCTGCACTCGGCTGCTTGAGTAATATTTATTGCACAGTCTCTTTTAGTCTCCTTTTTATTTTTTTCCCCTCCTGAAACAAACAAGTCCAATGCCATGGGGCAAAACACCCCCAACGCCACCACCTCCGCCGCCCCTCCCCACCTTCTCCGCCCTCTGTTCCCTCTGCCCCTCGCTCCTTCAGCACTGACAGATAGACAAACGTACTGTTCTCTCTTTCTTTGCCTTTCACCTCTCAAACCTCCCTCCATCCATCCTGCCGGACGGGTACAATGCAGGCGCTCTATCCTGCGGCAGGGAGAATGCAGCCCTGAACTAACAATATCACCAAGGCTGCCTGAATGCCGCCGAGTCCCATTGTGCTCTGTCAGAGGGGAGTTAACACCCATGTCTGAGCCCAATGAATAGTATTATTGTGTCTGAGACATGCACCGCACCCCCGGTCCCCATCCATGTCCCCCTAACTCAACTCGCCCCCCTCTCCCAAACTTGGTTCTCTTGTCCCAACAGTGTAACCCCCCACGCCACTCTCGCACCCCCTTCGCTCTCTCCCTAACAGACAGCTCTAACTCCCAAAGCCTTGCCGGCCCACCGGCTCTAAACCGCCGCACTTTACTTCTCTATTCCCCTGGCAGTCGGCCCGTGGGTTTTAGTCTCTTTTTCAGGCCTGCAGAGGGGTGGAGAGAGGTGGACAGAAGGGCTGTCACAGCTCTTGTGGTGGCTGTGGCGAGGATATTTTAGAGATTGCGTGGTCGGTGCGGCGCGGTGCAATGTGGGGTGGTGGGGGTTGAATTTGGCCATGGCTCTTTCTCTGCTGAGGAACACAATGGGACCATGAATCCTCAAAGAAATGTCCCCCCCAACTGCTATTATCATAAGAAGAGGGCTGCTGAACCCATTTGAATAATTCTAGATGATACAAAAGCTGAGATGTTTTCTTTGACAAAGTTTCTATAGAGCACCACTGCTCTGGCCAAAACATTTCCATTCCTTCACACTCACTATGGCGCGCAGAGAGAGAGAGAGGCGAGGGAAGGGTAGTTCAAAATATCCTGTCAGTTTTAAATGTTCCTTCTGTTATTTATAACCATTAAGGGCAAATAAATATACAACCCAGTGGGCTTGTGCAGCTAAGGGAGAGCAAAAAAGGGTGGTTGTTGAAGAGAAACTTTTCCTGTAAATATAATGTATTCTATTGACGCAGTGGTGATTTTTATAATGGGCCCACTCTTGCTATATTTTGCTATCTGCAGCACATCAGAATCTAATAGCTGAGAGTACCTTTGGCAGACAGTATCTCTCTGTCTGACACACTTAACTCTCAGGCCTCCAATCCCTGCAGTTTCTGCTCTCTAAGGTTAGCAGGTTCACATTACCGGCTGAGAGAGGATGCCAGAATCCTCACCCCCGACTTCTCGCTGATCAAAGACCGGGATTGACATTCAGAGTGGGTAAAATGCTGAAAGTTAAGATTAAC
Organism: Sebastes umbrosus; assembly: GCF_015220745.1. Classification (NCBI taxonomy): domain Eukaryota; kingdom Metazoa; phylum Chordata; class Actinopteri; order Perciformes; family Sebastidae; genus Sebastes; species Sebastes umbrosus. The sequence continues at coordinate 19,747,337 of NC_051273.1, forward strand.
TTGTTTTTTCTCCATCTCTGTCTCTGGTTGTTTGTGTACAGCAGGAAGAAGAAGAGGAGGAGGAGGAGGAGGCAGTGGAGGAGGAAAAAGAGAAGCAGAGTGGGTGGAAGGATGGAAGCAGAGAAGGATAGAAGCAGTTCGAGGAGGTGGTTGGAAGCGGGTGAACCCAGAGCAGGTGAACACAGCTGTGGATCGCCATGGGCTCTCTGGCTGCCCTCCTCCTGTGGCCCCGGCGCTGCATACAGGGGTCCCGGGGAGCCGGCAGGGGCCAGCCAAAGCTGCGGCAGAGTGGGCAGGCTAGGCCAGCCAAGCCAGGAGAGAGGCAGGTGAGGCGGGTGAGCCGAGCTCTCATCCCCGCCGGCTAGGAGCCTCCGCGGCAGAGCGGAGCAGCGCGGAGCAGCAGAAATCAATACAGAGGAGAGAGGCTAGCAGAGGTTGCCCAGCACCGCCTGCAGGCCTCGGAGCCCAGGGACCAACCACCACCACTGCTCCCAGCTCCTCTCTCCATCTCTCTTTCTATCTTCCTCCAACAGTCCCAGCACCAGCCAGGGCCAGGGCCCTCACCGCCCCACACGCAGTGTGTGTGTCAGTAGGTGCACATGTGTGTGTAAAATAGAGAGAAAAAGGGAGAGGGAAGAGACAGAGAGAGGGAGTCTTTGTGTGTGGTTCCGCCGGAGGGGTTTTTGCTGCGTCCAACACCACTTGATAAAAACTTTGTCAGAGAGACACGGAGACAGCGAGGGAGGGGGAGAAACGGAAGAAGAATAAGACAGGACGTCGAAGGTCGCTTTTCTTCCAGCTCCCTCCCTCTTATTACGCATTCCACCTCAACTGTTTGATAAGGAGCCATCGGAGACGGTACGCAGGACGTTTTCTGCTCAGTCCCACTTCCAAGCACGTAGCGCACAATATTCCTAAGATCTCATGAGCCGGGATGAAAGGACAATTTGAACTTTTTCTCTCATCCACTGTATCAGACACAACCTGTCTTTTCGCCTTAGATTTTCTTACCCTCACTACAGCAGCTCCCATCAGAGGATATGGCAGTGCAGTATTGATCTATAAGGTGGAAGAGAGGAAGGCGGGCCCGGGCTTTCATACCTCTCTCTCTCTCTCTCTCTCTCTATGTGTGTGGAAATAGCACCTGAAGTCCACTTACTGCTGTGCAGCAGGGATCCCATGGCAGCACAAGTGAATGGCTGCTAATTGAATGAGAGATGAAAAGGACAGTAGTTGTACCTGCTCAGTGAACCCCCCCCACCACCCTCCTTCCTGTCTCATACTACTTGGTTTTTCATCTGACTTTTTTCTCCTCCACGTTTACAAAAGACCTTCTCCACACAAAGAGACTCGCTGTTCAGATGTTTTAGCAAAATTGGTGGTGACTAAAGAAAATTGGCAAAATCTTCAGGAATGAAAATACCTGTCTTCAGAGTAGAGGTGAAAGCCTTCAGTAGAAAATACTTTTTTTTCATGCGGTGAAAGTTTTGAGAGGTCATGCCACAGAACATCCTGTACTGTACATATTTGTGGACATGGAAGGACATGAGAGGACAGCTTCCCAAGCATGAAAACTTGCAGAGATTACGACGGGATTCAGACCTTTTGGTGAGTACAATGTCTTCATTTAATTGCTTTTTTAAATCTAAATAAAACCAATTCTGATAGCCATATTGAACTAAGCAGGGAGAATAACAGAAATAAGAAATATTCCGCCCCCCTCCTGGTAACAGTATAATGATAAGATCTCTGCTCAGAGTTGTATGTGTGTTTTTAAAGTGAACACAGACGCATTATGTTGTAGTTGATCTCCTCCGTCAGCTCTCACCAGCAGCCCTGGGCTGTGATCATACTGTCACTGACTGTTGGAGGAGTTCGTTGTTGTTGCCTGTATACCAGTGAGGGTATTAAAGCACAATTCCCCCTCGCCTGCCAATCTCCTGGCACACAGAGAGAGACTGGCGCCTCTCTTCGCCTCAGCCTGGCAGCGACCCATGCTTACAAAATGGCCGATTCCTGTCTGCCAGCTGTCTCATCAGCCAAGATGGCGCTCGGTCGCTTTTTAATGCCCGCTGTTTGCCATCTGCCCTCTAATTGTTAACGGCTATGCAAATATCCTGTAATTGCATTTGCATGTGCTTGATACTTAGCCCCTCCTCTTCGGTAGTAAATAATAGCGCTTGCGGAAAAAAACGGGGGGTGGAGGGGGAAAGGATACACAATCCTGCGCGGTTGCTGATTGAATACACAGCAGGAACAATTAGCAAATGAATGTTGCCCTCCTCTTTACTTTTCTTTAAGCTCACCTTATGCAAATCACCGATGGCGTGCTCTTGCTTTTGATGCCATCTGAAAAATGGAGCGTCACCCTGTCTTTCTCTCTCATTCAGAGACGCTCATGTGTCTTCTCATTGTGCCATATGTGACATCTGTGGTTGGCTGCATTTACCAGGGTGCCCTGCCTCCTCTGACAGGCAAAGCCCACACTGTAAAGGAGAGCAGGAGCGAGGCAGAGGCATAACATAATGACCTCATTAGCATGCTCAGCACTCCCTGCTATAGGCCCTGGTGCGCTGCTGCGCCGTGGGACCCACCGGTGTACGCCCTTCTCACAGCACTCAGCATGCAACATTGTGTTCTCCCCACACAATGCGGCGCTTCATACAGGCTTTATTACGCCTTGTCAAAGCGCAGGGGGATCAGGGGTATCAGTGCAGAAGCAGCAGGATACGGGCTGTGTACGTGGAACAGGAGATGTATTGGTGCTTTATGGTCTTAATGTGGTGTTAGCTGTGCTGATGGATCCTCTGTTGCTGCTGTTGTGCATTGACGTGTGTGTGTTTATGTTTGTGTGTTTCTGTGGTCTATAGTTGTGCGTTTGTGCAATTGTCCGTTTCATTGTGAACTCCCGTGGCATTCGTGGCCGTTTTCACCTGTCAGTGCTAATTATTGGAGAGAGCGATTTGGTGAATTGTCTGTGTCCTGGAAATAGGCTATCATCCACTCTGAAGACCTGCTGTATGGTATCTGTTGTCGGTCTGTAGCCTTGAACTTCACAGGAAGGACTGGATACACACACACACACACACACACATGCTCTCTCTCCTCCATCACAAAGAGCCCATAACAAAAGGCTAATATTTTTTAAATAGTTGCTCACGGCACAGCAAATTACAGGCTATGTTCTGTCCTTGAAAGCCGCGTGGGGATTTGGAAATAAATTATCTTTTTAAGTCGTGTGGTAACCGCTGCTGTCATTTACCAACGGTTCACCGCCGTTATCGTCTTCTCTATCAGATCCAGGCAGTTTTAATCAAGCTTCTCGGTCTAATCAGCCCGTAGTGACACTGATGAGGCTGAGGTGGAGAGCAGGTTAGTGTAAAGTGCCCACGCTGGCTGTAGTTAGCCTGGAGGCCTACTGTATCATTTTGTGGGGGTAATGGCAGTCAAGAAGACAGACGTGCTCCATTGAATTGATTTCATTTATCCATTTATATGTTCTTTAACTTGACTATTTTTCTTAAGCATTTTTTCCCAGGTTATTAATAAATCTTGTGGAAGTTAGGGTTTGCTTTATACAGTGGATAACTAGCCATGAAAAACAGGTCGACAAGACAGTGAAAGAAAGAAAATAAGAGAGGGGTTATAATAATTTAAAGCTGTCATATAATCTTGAATGTGGATGTGTGTGTGTGGCACTATAGAAGGGTGGGGTTCTGGTGGAGGCGGGGGGATGGAGGACAAGCCCAGGGAGGTGGGTGTTAAGTCGTTCAAAGAATAAAGAGTATTTTTGCCTGGTTCATGAGGGATAAACTGGGTGGAGCTGTTTTACGCCTCATCTGCATATTCAAATCAAACATGGGCACCATATGTTTTATGAAGCACCAGATGAACATAACACCCGACCACGTATGCGAGTCAGCCACCATAACTGCTCCATACGTGCAAATGCACACATACCGTACGGACACACACTTGCATGCTAATCCATATCGCTCGGGTTTGAATGTGTCCATTCACTCTTACTCACAGGGAGAAAAAAAAAAAGGACACGCACCCCGACACCATCTCCTGCAGAAAGCTTTTATGCTAATAACAGTTATAGCCATGTGTGTGCGGCAATTATGCATAATGCAGCACAAAGAGAACCGGCAGGATGGCACAGTAGACCTTGCTTTGGGTGGACGTAGTGCATGTGCATGAATATAGTAGTGTGTGTGTGTGTGTGTGTGTGTGTGTGTGTCAGAGCAGAGTGACAATATCCACTCTTTCCATTCTCATAGTAGGGGTGTAAGAAAATATCCAAAATATTGGATAACGCGATAATATGTTTTGCAATTCTCAAAAACACAGTATTGATTTTTAATTAAGAGTTTACATGCATGACTCAGTCAATACTTTATTTAATTTGCAAAGAGATGTGCCATATGTGTCCTCTCAGAGTAGTGCTATGATGTTGGATGTTACAGGGACTGTGATAAATGCAGATCCCTCTGTTCTGAATGCATAAAAAAGTGAAGTTTTTTTACTCAGATTTTATGCATATGGTGGTGTGTTCTTTTTTATTATGACAGTCAAATTAAATTAAAAAACTTGCAATGTATCGTCTTGCTTACAGTATCGCAATATATCAAATTGAATCGTAACCGCTGTATCATGATACGTATCGTATCACCAGATTATTGCCAATACACAGCCCTAGCTCATAGGCTTTATGTCCAAATACTTTTGACAGCAAAGCCACATATTGGACTCTTTCACATGCGTCCTATGCTCGAGGATTTATAACTAAAAGATTTTCACAAATGTCTTGATTACATGTAGGGCTGACCCGAATGCTTTGAAGCTTCAACCGTTGCCATGGTTATCAACCTCCAAATCAGTATTCAAATGCTTCGTTTTTTGTTTTTTTCTTATATATATAAGTATTATGGCTGTGTATTGGCAAGAATCTGGCAATACAATACGTATCATGATACAGGGGTAACAATTATATATATTGCGATATATTGCGATACTGTAAGCAAGGCAATATATTGCGATTTTTTAAAATCGAATTGTAGGCAAACATAGTATAAGGAACACACTACCATATGCATAAAATCTGAGTAAAACAAGTTCATTTTTTAATGCAATCAGAACAGTGGGATCTGCATTTGCATTTATCAAAGTCCCTGTAACATCATAGCACTACTTTGAGATGGCGCATCTCTTTGCAAATGACATAAAGTATTGAATAAGTTCATCTTTGCATATAAACTATTACTTAAAAATCGATACTGTGTATTTGAGAATCAATACAGTATCACAAAACATAATATCGTGATATTCTATATTTAAAAAAAAAATGTACACCTCTATGTGTGTAATAATAATGTATACGTCCCAAAATAGCCCATGAAATAAAGAATAATCCCCCCAACATTATTCATTATTCATATTCAACATTCATTATTATTAGTTATTCTCAAACAGATATCGCTGTTTTTTATGAGTAGAGGTGCGTGTGTGTAGAGTAGTGCGGCAGCGGCCTAATTACATGAATGATAGTGATCTGTCTAAATAATGAATATTATTGAAAGAATAGTAAAATCCTTTTTGTTAAAGACTAAAAAGTTATTCTAATAAGATTGTTGCATGATTAAAAACATCATCTGGTTTTTAAATTGGTGAAATTAGTGAAATTATCTCCCAACAAATGAAGATCAAAATTTTAATATGGCCTCAACACTTACACTCAGACAGTTTTGATTAATTATATAAACCCAGTATTTAGAGGTACATTTGCTAATCATTTGGCAGAGCGGCTTGAAAGTGGACGTTTCATTTGTGTGTGTGATTGTCGTCCAGTCCACTGCAGCTTTTTCTCATTCAGACTGCCCACTGCTTTTTATTTGCTTAGGTATTGATTGAATGTGTTCCACCCACTGAAGTAATAGTTGCTGAAAGCATTTACAGCCATCGCTCAATTTATCCTGGCCCGTTCCACATGTCTGTCTTTCTTTGAGACAAATAAGTGATCGGTTCTTTCTCGCAACACTTTATCATTCAAATGAAAGGTGTGTTGATGTGTTTAGATACGGCACAAAAGGTGAATTGGTCAACTCCCTCATATGAAGATTTTCCTTATATGATGTTAGCATAGCAGTAACCGTTTATGTGGAGGTAATGACATTTTATTTTGAAGAGATTGAATGGCATTTTATTTTGAAGAGATTGCTGAGTCCAAATGATCAGAAAAGTCTTTTTTTAATCCACATTTTTAATTTTTCACACAAAATATTTGGAATATATATCAATAACAATGCTCATTGTCTTCGCCTTACAAGTGGGGCTGTCAATCTATTCAAATATTTAATCGCAATTAATCCCATGATTATCCATAGTTAATTGCAATAAATCACACATTTTTTTGTCTGTTCAAGATGTACATTAAAGTAAGATTTTTCAAGTATTTAATACTCTTATCAACATGGGAGTGGGCAAATATGCTGCTTTATGCAAATGCATGTATATATTTATTACTGTAAATCAATTAACAACACAAAACAATGACAAATATTGTCACAGTACCTATGAGGCTTTCTGGACAATAATATAATAACCCTTGCATTAACTTTGACAGCCCTAAATGAAAAGCTAAATATTCTACCCATTATTTATGTCAAATTAAGTGCTTTGACATTTTGTATTTGTAATCTTTCCAATAATTCTGACAATTAAGACATAAATCTGTTAAACAGATTTCATCTCTGTAATTAAATATCCCATATATCTTTTAGGAGCAGCACTTTTTCCTGCTTCTGTTTGCAACAACAACCATTTTATTTGTCGAGATGCACTTGGTAGACCAAAATAAAAGAATTGCATTGATACTCAACCAAATTCCTCGTGTGAAACTACCCTCCTTAGGAAGTAATTCCTGAGTCAAGTGTTGCTGCTGCTGCTGCTGTTTCCTCAGAGCTGCAACACTGAGCCCCAAGTCTGATTATAGACTCAGGGAAAAACAGTCAGGCATTTATCCAAGTCACTGATTATGTCATTTCAACAGGCTGCAAACACTCAGACGGGCTAGACAGCTCTGAGGGGAGAATTATGAAGCCGTAGTGGGATGGAGGCTGTATGAAAAGGAAATGAAAATGGAGTAGTGCTGTATGTGTGATTAAACTGCCTGCTCGCCTGCAAAAGGCCACGCTGCTGTAGCACAGGCCTGAGATTTGGCCGTAATGAAAATGTGAAGGTGGAGGGGTTTGAACCCCCTCAATGATGCGTATGAGCACACACACACACACACACTCACATACATTATACAGCGTACGTATGTGCTCAGGCTGAATGGTTTATACGAGCCGTTGAGAGAGACTGCAGATGCAATTTGAGGCGTAAAGCAGAGAGGAATAATATTGTGTGGAATCAACGAAAAGCTCCCTGAATTGAAAATAAAACATTCGGATTAATGTTTCGCAGGTAATTCATACAAAGCGCAGAAAATCCTGGGATTGTTGTTGCCCTTAGAAACAGACAGACAGGACCACATAAATATTAAATTGCACCATTCAGATGCAGACACGGCACCCCAGTCATCAAGCGTGGGAACGGGCTACGTGATTAGGGGACGGTGGAGGGGGTGGCGGTTAGTTCACGGCTAGACGCCCCAGCTGCACTGACTTCCATTCAGAAACAGGTTAGGAGGGACCTCAGGGGTCAAGGTCAGGGGTGTGGGGGGGTATCAATGCAGCGTAGAGTGATGTGTGTGTGTGTGCGGTTCATCTGCCGTTCATCCCCGGCTGGCTGGCTGGCTGGCTGGCTGGCTGTCTGACTCTCCGAAAGCTGCCTCCGTGTTTGCTTATTTTATAAGCTGCTTCTTATTGCTTCGCTTCAGGGACAACTTGAGCTGAGAAGCCGGGGGTACCCAACCCCCTTCAGTCAGCCTCTGGCCAGTCTCCAGTCGGCCTCGAGCCAAAATCCAGCCAGAAATCAGTCCTCCAACCCCCTGGTCAAACAACCCCCAGCCAAACCCAGTCAGACACTTTGACAGCCCCCCTGTCTGTCTCAGTCTGCTGCCTCCTGTAATTTAACATGTCGGCTCGGGGTTCATCGCATGTGCACGGCACGGCACAATCAAAATGTCATTCATTGCATGTGAATGCTTTAGCTGGGTCCATACGGAAATAATTTTAAAGCATCACGTTTTAAAAAATGTCTGTTCTGATCTTCCTGCATCTTATGTTGGTCCATTTGCTAATTTCATACGTTGCCTCGCCATGTGTCACATTTTCTTGATGAAGCCGCCCCGTCAATAGCAATCCTCTTTATTGGTGAAATGCAGCTGGGCACTGTATCATTGCCATTTCATCAAATCATGTGAGAGGCGAGTGCGCGAGCTTGCGGCACGTTACGGCTCTTTTGAAATAAACAGTGTAAGCCCTTTAAGAGGAGGGACTGCAGCACACGAGGAGAGGAAGAGGGTATGTGGAAAAGAGAGAGGGGAGAGAGATGGAGGGGAGCAGAGACACAAGCTAACCCACCCTGCGGTAGCCTGCCTCCATTCTTCATCGGGGACTTATGCTTCATTAGACTGTCTGAAAGAAAGACCCGCTTTCCCTCATCACCTCAATAGACTAGTCCCCCTTCTCTTCCATAGCCTGGAGGGTTCTCCTCTGAAAACCTACCTCCCTTACCCCCTGTTTTCCTCCTCATTTCTGCCTCCGTCTTCTAATCGTCTCAACTCGCGCTGAAATCAAGCTTAGTAACGGCAGTTTTGTGAGCCCCTCTGGTCCGCCAACCCACCCCCCCCCTCCATCCTCCTATCATCCTCCGATCCCCACCAGCTCCCCTTCTCTGCTCATTCACTCACCTTGGTCAGACACACCACCCACCCACTGCTTAAATCCCTATCAGCATGTCAAGTAAATGTCTGCCCAGCTGGGGTTGACACACACACACACACACACACACACATGCTGAAATATAAATGCACTGCACACACAATCTTTTGCTTGCTTCTGGGGTTTAGCCTTCCTCCCTGCTGACCCTTTTCACCCGTGTTTTGCTCTCTTCCCCTTCTCGCCGCCTCTCTTTCCCCCTCTGCCTCTCCTCAGGCACTGATCTGACAGGATGGTTTGGCTAGCTGACTATATCTGCAAGAGGTTTATCACAGGGCTTCACCGCGCTCCACTGTTGCCTACCTGTTTTTTTTTTTTATTTTCAAAATTAAAGTGCTTTTTCCAAAATGCCGCTGCGTACCTTAGGCCATGCTCACCTTTACATCCCATCTATTTGATTAAAAGGTTACTGGGATCCTATCCTCTAAATTTGTTACAGTAAAATCTGGTCAGTTTATCTCCTAATAAAATCTGGAGCCAAAATATCTCTGCTGTGTGTTACGGAATAAGGTCTCATATCTGCAGTATTTTGAAGTCACTCTACTACCAAATATCCTTGCAGGGTTTATTTTTCCCAGAGGGAAGCAAAAAAAAAAATCACCCAGGAACATTCTTCATCTCTTCAAGTTTCCCCCTTACTGCATTTTTTAGATAGATAAATAGATATCACTATACTTTTGCACTATCTACCTCCGTTATACCATCGTTTTTTTACAAAACCAGCAGGATTAAGATATTTATTATATGCAGATTTGCCTTTTGAAAGTGCTTTTGTGTTTGTCTCATGAGTGTTAGCATCTCAGTTAAGGCAAAGTGGTCTCCTTGTTCGTCTAAATTGTCACAAACTTATTCTTGATCAAATCTCATACCAGCCGGAGTCTCAATCTCATGGGCTGTAAAAATTATTTGTGTTTATTTTGCTCTCACAGTGCTATATTCTATCTGTATTATTCCCCTGCATGGTTCATATACGCTGCTGATGTCATTAACATAAAGGGGGGACAGGGAACACTGAGCTCCCAGCAGCTCTTCCCTGTTTCTTCGCAGAATAAAGTGACCGTTTCCCATTTTTATTCCCCTCCTCCTCCTCCTCCTCCTCTCCCCTCCCGCACCACATTTCAATCATTACCCTGATTTTTGGGGACAATGACGAGCACGCTGCATTCTCAGCAGTTGTCAACGTAGCACAATCTTTATGTAAATGTATTCAGATGCATTCTCAGCCGCGTAGACCATCATCTCCGCCGGGTGGTGGCGGTGGTGGAGGCTGTTCAGTCACATTTCCTTCCTGAAAAACGTGCAACACGGCTGGTGAAGCACAACGGCGAGGTGGACCCCTGCCAACAAGCCTGAGAAACCCCTATTAAACCCTATGTTTATATTGGGGCTGTGATTTACAAATGTGCGTTTTCTTGCCTTTAGGCGTGTGCAACCCCCCCCCCCCATGTCGTTCTGCTTTTTTCATCAGGCGCACAGCAGACAGCAATAGCATTGCGAGGACGGGGTCCTTGCTGCATGTGCACGGCGAGATGGGGAAGGGGAGGGGAGCGCGAGAGCGAGATGAGGAGGTGTGTGTGTGTGCATTTTCATCTTAGTGGGTGCTCTTCTATGGAGCCCAGAGCTCTGCTCATATTGAGATATTTCCTGAGCGCGTTGACACAATTACACACACACACACACACACACACACACACACACACACACACACGCACACACACTCTGTTCCTTTATGAACAGCTGTGCTCCTCAGCTCTGGTTCATCTCTAATGTTCTGAACTTGACTCTCAGCAAGTTCATTGTTATTCATTTCACTGTCATCCTGAGCGCCCTGTGAGACTGACTAAGTCTGCAGCCCAGGTTTCCCAGGCAGGACTGTTTGTCACACACACACACACAAACCTATTGTTTCAGCAGCAGGATGTCTGTAGTCCTCTGGGTAAACGTGTGTGCTGACTGTATCAGAGGACATCGTGCGACGGTGCAGTTTGTCAATGACCTGGTTCTGCTGCATCCAACTACTGCAAAGTTCACTTCTCAGGTGATTAGATGCAGCGAGAGCAGGTGTTCACAGTCCCCTGCATAGGATTATATTGTCTTTATTTTGGCGAGGCGGCGAGGGTGCTAATAATTTTCATTTGTGTTCATTTCGTGTCACATAAAACCAAATACTGACTCAAATGTTTTTGGGTGCTTGCTGTCATTACTTTAAAGTTTTCTAATATCCCTTGAAAACAAAAAAACAACCTCTTCAACCTTCCTTTTTCCCTCTTATTCTGTTGCCCTTCACCGTCTCCTTTCTTTCTTTCTTCTTTTTTTTTTTTTACTTTCTCCGTCTGGCGCAAGAAAACCAGGGGCTGCAGTTTGCTTAGCTGAGTCCATAAAGAGGCGTTTTAAAAAGCTGTGTTAACAGACCAACAAAGCTTTAAATGTGCCCCCCTCTGTGAGGGGGTGGTTCCCATAGGGATGTAGCGTGGCGCTCCATTGGTAGGCCTCTATCCGGCCTCTCATTCAACCCAACGCTCAGTCACGGCCACTTATGGTAGGAGGGAAAATCACACAATTCAGCCCAGGCCTGATCCAATGACATGTTTTTTTAATGAGGTGGCTCTATGTCTTTGTTTGGGCACCAAATTCAAGTCCAGACCTGAGCAGGTCCTGCTGAATAAGATGCAAGGCCATGGCCAGACAAAAAAAAAAGCACAGAGCTTGGCTTCTGTTGAGCCAGTGAATAGCACTCCACTTTGCACTGTTCCTAGAACATCCCCGGTAGCAAGCATGTCGATTCTGAGAATTTATACAAAAGTTTCATTTGTTATCGACAGTTTTTGCAGTGTTTGTTCAGTGTCATCTGTATAAATAATAGGGGTGGGGAGAAAATCGATTCACCTATGTATCGTGATTTTTTTTTTTACAAATTTGAAATAGATTTTTTAAAGCCAGAATGGATATATTTGCTTCATTGAGTCCATACGGATGTAGAAGGAAGCTACCGCTTTTATTGTTGTAGTCTGAGTAACGTGACGTTATATCCGTTCCGTTTCCGTCTACCAAAACAAACTGAAGCTGCCCGCAATGAGGAAGTACGAAACAGCGGAGGTTATGCGTGGATACGACATGTGTCCTCACATTTTAAATCCAGCGTGGTAAACACTACACATACAGTAAAGTATGGAAACACTTTGGGTTTCACACGTTGCCAGGAAAAGCAGAGCTAGACATGATGGCTAAAGCTGCATGCTAACTCTGTCATGGACAGGAAATGTTATTGTATTGCGGTAACGTGCGGTCAAGCCAGTCATCATTCACATCAGCCGACACTACAAATGTAGAGCACCCATATACTCACATTTATGTTAAATGCTTTCAAACGGTCCTGATGGAGCTGACCATGGATGTTTAAAGAGAACGAAGCTGACGGGAGAGCTAGAGATCGACTTGGCGAAGTTAGCGGAAGTATACACGTGTGACTACGTCCGGTTTTCAGAATAAGGTGTTAACAAAGGGAACTGTATATACAAAATACATATATGGAAATAAAATTGATTGGATTATATTCACCAGAAGTATAAAACATTACATGTCCCTTATAAATTAAAAAGAAAATACCACTAATTTGTGAGAGAAATGTCTTTATTCTTTGATTTGGGGTTGCTGGAAAAAATGTAATAAACAATTCCTGACAATGACTGATATATTTGACTTCAGGACATCTCTGACTACATACATGCTGAAAATCAAAAAAATTTACTGTATTAATTAAGATATTTTCCAAAGTAAAAGTCCCTAGAAATGTATGATAACTTTTTCCCATGGTCTAGTATTAAAACAGTTAACAAAAAACGTAATAAATAGTAATATCGAGTCGCAATACTTGTAGAATTGCAATACTTAAAAATCGCAATACATATCGAATAGGCACTCAAGTATTGTGATGGTATCAAATCGGGAGATAGGTGTAAATATTGTATAAAAGATGTGGGGTGAGAGGTGTAAATGTGCCGAAGGATAAGCTGAGAACTCTAGTTTATTTTTAACAGAATAAAGTGACGGTCAAACGAAGTGCCTGTTAGCCATTTCTAGCCCCTCCAGTTATTTCTTTCCAGGGTCATACACAAAGAGAGATTTCTTTCTCTTTCATTTTCACCGGCCTGTGTCTTTTTCAGAAAACGCCTCACCATATATCACACATATATGTGCAGGTGTCATACGGTGTGTGTACATCTGCGAGCGCGCCAGGCGCTCATTGGCTTGTATGTTCAGGGGGTGAGGACTGTCATTAAACTGTCTGCCTGCATCACCAGACTCAACCATCACCCAGCCTGGCTGTCCATTCTGCTTCTCGCTGGGCCCTCGAACAACACACACACACACACACACACACACACACACACACACACACATACACTCACACTGATTCACTTGGCCATCAGCCAGGATTCACATACACAAAGCATACAGTATGTCTCCTCACACTCCACACACAACTGATACGAGATCTGGAAGACTGACATTAATACTGATATTTTGATATTAAAGCTGCAGATAGATAATACTTTGTGCCAGTATTTTTTTTATTTTGTCATTTACTCCTCCTTTACCCCTCTTGACAAGAATATAAGCAGTTCACCGGAAAATAGATTTTTTTATTTTCAGATTATTCCATTTGAAGGATTTTTGGAGCCAGTATTTTACAAGAAAAAATGCCAAAAAATAAATAGAGAAAAGTTGGAAAAAACGGTGTATTAAAACGAAAACGATCTCCGACCAGATAAGCGTTTTAGGGACGTTTCAGAATTAATCTCCGTCCATACTACTGCGCCTAAAAACACATATCATATGACCATTCATGTACACTGGGCATATGCGTGCCAATCAGTAAAGTCAAGAGGAAAAACAGAATAGGCTCTTCTTTTTTCTTAGTGGTGTGAAAATGGTCGGCAAACGCTGCTTTGTTTCATGTACGTATCATAACAACGGTTTGTATATCCGCTGTTCTCGGTCTTCAGGTTTCCCTTTTTTGAATGACGAATACAGACTACCGCCGCCTGCTATTGTGGAGTTATTTCCTCTCACACAGGCGCAGAACGTCCGTGCTAACTGGCCATCGGCTGTAGTCTTTGCGGTGTCTTCGGGTGCAACTTGAAGTCCAAAACAAAGGCGACGTGAAGCAACGCAACAGTCGGCCTTCGTCGCCGCTAGTTCTCTGATGTCGGGTTGATGTGTCCTCAGCTTCTGGGGATTTTTATAGGGATACCTTAGGGTGGTGGTCCCAACCCAAGGTTTGGAGTCTCTGTTGTAGCTCATTGTGTGACACTAATTGAGTAATAAAAAGTCTTCTAGGGTGGATTAGTAGTTTCATAAGGCAAGGTTACCACATAATTGTATTTACTAATTAATAACAAAAATAAGCTAAATTCATTAAATTCATTAAAAATTAAGTAAATTTTAAAAAAAGCGAAATAAATAAGATAAATATGGCCAATATTGGACTAACACCACAACACACGACTCTGTCCCAATGAATCTTCCAGCCTGGATGCTGAAGTACTCTTCTAGCCTCTCATACAACCGACCATTCAGCCGGGCTACTTGTCCCTGATTTAGTCCGACTCTGCTCACGTTCAAGGCTGTGGTAATGGGGAATTAGTATGCAGAGCAGCAGACGGACGGCTCTGTGGATCTAATAGGTAGCCAGACTGGAGAAGAAGGCTGGAGTGAGGGTGGGGGGGGGGCATCTCTAGCAGAGAGGGAGTTGCATGGCCTCTCTCTCACTTCTCCTCCTCCTGCTCCCCTTTATCGCCTCGTTCCCCATGCCCTGTCCCAAACCTTAATGGGACGTCAGACGGACAGCCTCGCCTGAATTGAGCAGGGAGAGCACCCCCCCCCCCCACCCCTTGTTGTCTCTGCAAAAAAAAAAAAAAAGAGCCTCCCCATCCCCCCTACCTTCCCCCATGCCCCTCTTGCGCTCACACAGCTAGCACCCATAGCTGCTCCCCTCGGTTCTCAGGGCTATTGAGGGGGTCCCAGACACCCTCCACTCTTCAGCCTAACTCTGCATAAATTAGGCCCGTCTCCCTGGTGTCTCGTCAGCCGGTCGGGGCACCCCTGGCCCCGGGTCTGCCGTCTCCCAATCTGCTGCTCCTTCTCCCCTCATGCTGTCACCTTCTGTCTCCCTCCACCTCCCCCATCTACTGTATCCTATCAATCCTCGACTTATTTTCACCAGACGTCCTCGAGCTAACAGTCTTCACATCTCATCTCCTTTCTTGCGTTTGTAATTTCTTCCAAAATCACTATCGCTTCCTCCCCTGCTTCGTTTTCGTCAATCCTCCACTTCCTCTTCTTCTTTTTTCACCCCCCTAAATCCCTTGACACACTCACTCCCACCTCACCTGCTTTATATTCTCCACATCCTCTCTATCTATCTCTACTTTTCTTATCCTCCCAGCACTGTGTTACCCAGATCAACCGAGCACTCTTCCTCTCCTCTCCTTTTCAACCAGGATATTGTTTACATCTGTCTTGCTAATCACTGGCAGAGCCTCTCTAGACCTCACAGATGTTGCAATAATACAGGGGATTAGCAGGCTTAACACTGGGGCTTATTTGGGGAGTTTTTCCCGGTGGCCTGGCAGCGAAGCCCGTCAGCTCCTCTGAATTTGACCTTTTTTTTTTCTGTTTCACTCTGTGCTGAGATCCTGCAGTCCCGCTTCGCTTTGATTTGTGATTTGAACGTCTGGCATGCTGATGTTGTTTTATCCAGATTGGTGCTCTGGGCTCTCACTTCCTGCAGCTACATCAGTGCTTGGGTTAAATGCAATTAAAGAGCTAAACTGCTTGACATATGACCGGGAGATTTTGTTACAAACAATACTCTTTTTTTAGCTGCTCTTTCACCTGGTGCAGTTTGAGGATTTTAAATACCCATAAATCACCCGTGCATATTCATACCCTTCACATTTTACAATATTTTAGCAGTTATAGCTGCCTTGCTGATTGTATTTGTATTTCCCGGGGTTCCTTTATCCTCGCAGCTACAATGTAACACAGATTCAACTGTTATCAGGCCATTAAATAGGTGTTATCAGTCACAATAAGCACCATAGATGTGGGTCAGTAGGGGCCTGCTACACCTACTATGTTGTAAAAGTGAAAGTGAAACTTAAAAGCAACACGTAAAACTGAATGAAACGTCACGTTTTGAACACAAAGAAAAAGGCTTCTTTAGGTTTAGGCAACAAAACTACAACTTCTTTGGGTTTATGCAAAAAAAAACAGTTAGGTTTAGGCAATAAAACTACAACTTCTTTAGGTTTAGGCAACAAAAAAACAGTCAAGTTTATGGAAAAACACTGTGTTTTGGGTTTAAATAACTACGAACACAAAGACAACTACACATTGTTCGTTTCACATGGGATGCAAAGTCCGGTCTCCTGGGGGAACGCCCTGTGTTTTTTGTCCCATCCATCGTCCCTGACCAACCCTTATGGAGTTTCACACTGTCTATACTACAGCTCCTGACCCACATCTATGGGGCTTATAGCGACTGATAAGGCCTATTTAATAGCCTGACAATAGTCTAATCGACTGGATGTAGCTAGCTAGCACAGTGTTAGCTGCTTCCTCTGCTCACCATGGTGACGCATGAACGTCCCAGGTCTCCTCTGCTCTTCTCTTTAACCCAGAGCTGAGAGATAATTAGATGGCCTTCTCAGACTCAGCATCTCTGCTGCTTCTCTCCGCGTCATGCAGTGCAACCGAGTCCTGTTTTATGACCAAGCAGATCCAGTCAGTGTGTGTGTGTGTGTGTGTGTTTGGGGTCAATGTATTTCTGTCTGGATCCTAATCCCAAAGGTGATATTAGTCTGGTAGGGGGCAGCCCATCCCCCCTCTGTGTGTGTGTGTGTGTGTGTGTGTGTTTATGTGTGCGTTGGTGCTGCAGGCGTTGGGGTCAGCCAGAAAGCCCAGACAGGCTCTACCTAGACCTTTGACCCATGACTGTCTGCTAGCTCAGGGGTCATGCACACCATTGATACAGACAGCTGATAGACGCACAAACAAACGTACATGCACAAACGCACAGCCTCCACCCCCCTCCACCCCCTGCTGTAGTAAACATTAACAGTTTGGTGCGTCTGGAGAGATGATGGCACAAAAACAGCGTCATCCCAGCTGGCTGTATGCAGCGAGCCCATGTGTGCATGTGATATAAGCACAGATTGTGAGTCCTCTTTCTAGAGCTGCACCTGGCTACTCCCTGCCTAACGTTTAATTTAATGTTGTTTATGGACACCCAGAATTGGGGAATATTACTGGACTGATTGCACAATGTGAGGAGTCTTCTTTTCACTAATCACTCTTTTTTTTTTATTTGCTCATGTCTTCACAGATGCAGCCAGTCAGGAATGAGATGCAAAGCAGTGATTTACCGTCGGACCTTACTCTAACAAAGCACACTATTTGTCGTCAATTTCTGTGAACATGTGTAGCCTCGGCCACATATGGAAAACGCCACCTCTACACCTGCAAGAACAGTCAGTTAGACACACATCATTAGAGTCTGATTATCAGTTGTCTGGTGTGCAGTCTTTGTGGATGCGGACAGGTAAGTCGGAACCGCTTCTAAAAGGTAAGTGTAAAAGGTTGGATCAATTTAAGAGCTGTCTGAAGTGTAAAATGGAGCTGCCGAGCAATATTTTCCTGAATTAGTTTCATTAGATGTGAATTACTATATTTGAGACCAATTTTAGGTCGGAGATTGGATGAGACCCCAAGGGGTCCTTCTTTTCACTCAGTAATTTACATTCAAGTATTTGACTGGAAAATCGTTTGACAAGAGTTTGTCGCTGTTGAATTACTTTCCTCTTTTCTGTGGGACATTATGTACACATACATATTTATACAATCTCTTTCACAGTGTAATGAACTCATTTATCATAAAATGATTGCAGAATCCCCAACGCGATGCCCTGATATGATATATATATTTTCAATAAAGTTGAACAATTTGTGAAATGAAAATTTGTCGTAGTTGTTTTTTTCCCCCTCTTCTGTTTGATTCTTGTTTGTCGGTAATGTTTGTTTTGTTGCTGAGATTACAGAGTAGCTGAACCTCACAGTTGAAGGATAAATCTGGTGACAACAAATCCAATGAAAAGACCAAAACCAAAAATGAATTGGCTTCTACCAAGAAGAATTTCCCTGTGTATCCAAAGCTTGATATATCATATTACTCTCTTTCTAGACCTTCATTGTTGTCAAAAAACAATTAAAAACACATCAGTGTGACACGTCATTGCACTGGGGTACATCTTCTTCATTACAATGAACATGACAAATCATTAAAAACTCACTTTTTCAGTGTTTGTGTACATACATTTGGGTATCTGGAGTGCCCTCCGACCCACAAACTGCGAAATAAGCCAACCCAGTCAGTTTTTTGTGGGCTGTCTGGATCAGAAAACATGTGATTCAACAAGCCATTCAGATTTGGCTCCACTTGCGGACTCATTAGAATATACGGTCCACAGCTTGAGAACTACCTTTGCAAAGGTGCACCATATTTTTGTCACAGGGTCAATCAGAGCAGACTGGGCTTTTTCGGGAGGGGGCCTTAAAGTGGACCCATTGCGCTTATTTTCAGGTGCATACTTGTATTTGTTTCTACTAGAACATGTTTACATGTTTCAATGTTCAAAAAAACATTTTAATTTATACCGGCTGTGCTTCAGCACCTCTTTTCACCCTCTTCGGACTCCGCTCCAGCGCCACTCGAACTAGCTTTGTTTGAGGTTGTTCCAAACTAGCTGCTAGGCAAAGTGTTTTACTTGGTGACATCACCACGTTACAGAAGAAAAGTCAGGACTTCAAGCTGTAGGGTAGAGTAACTCTCTTTGGCGTGGACTTTGGGCTTTGTAACTTTGCAAACCTTTTTAAAACTATATAACACACTAAATGAAATGAAAAAGTACAAAAGCATTATAGGACCAATTTAAAGAGACGGAGAATGGAGCGTTTCAGACAGAGAGTGAATACAGCTATACTCAGACAGACAGTATTAGAAAAATAATGTGTTTTTTGAACATTAAAGCATCTAAACATGTTCTAGTAGAAACCCCAAATACAAGTTTGAACCTGGAAATGAGCATGATATGTCCCCTTTTAGTCAATACTGCCCGAGAGCCAAAAATACTTAAAATATTTCAAATATGTATTAATTCACAGCTGAAAGTAGTCCCTCACAAATACACTATTTATTCCTGTTTGAAAAGCGTTTGCAAAAAACTACAGTACCCAGCTGTTTTAGCATTTTTGTTTGCCTTTTTAAAAAATGAAACTATATATTTGATGACCCGACGTCAGTGGGAACCAGTGGGATTGGGGCTGAGGGCCACAGACGGTAAAGGTGTAAGGAAATCGGAAAGTATTAAGAGATGATCCAACAAATTGTTGCTTTTGTAGACAATAACAAAAATATAGAATATCGCCTGCCATCAATGTTTCTAGTATCACGTAAAGATGCGGTATGAGAAGCGATGGGAGCCTGTTCACTTCGATTACTCTGATTATTCCAGCAGTGGCTGAAGGGTTGGAAGGGTAACAGTTAAACCTAGTGGCCTAAATCTGTGGTGTCAATTAGGTGCCTTTGTGTGTGAGCAGCAGGGGTGTTGAAGCGAGTTGCTGGAGCTGAAGGAAACTCTGAACAATGATACACATTCATAACCACACACACACACACACACAGCTCCTATGTTTTGTGGGGATCACACCTCCTTTTGTTTTCCCCCAACAGCCAGTAGAGGCGATGCCCCAGTGCCCCCAGTGTGCTCCACTGCTCTGGCTGAAATGGGCTCCCTGCTGCCCCCCCCACTCTCGCCCCAACAACACTGTCCCCTCGCTCTCTCCGGGTTCCCAAACCCTCGGCCTCCCCCTGACTGGTCCTGACCTGAAATTAGGGCCAGGCAAGCCTCCCTGGCCAGGCCAGCATAAAAGGGCTGGTGTGTGTGTTTGTGTGTGTGTACCAAAAGAAAGTAGGAGATTATCCCATTCTGTGTGTCCAGCCACCAGTGCAGTATTGACCACGGCGGGCCACCCAGGGAGCGTCCAGCCAGCCGTGAGATGGCCTGATATACATGCTTACTGGCCATGCGAGATTCCCCCACTCTCACCGGGGAGAAGGCTGAAACCCTACAGGGTGGACGCTTTCTAAAGACACTGGAGTCTGTACGCGCGGTGACCCACCCTCCACACACAGGGACACACACACACACACACACACACACGCACACACATTTCAGCGTGGCCTCTGTACAGTGAAAGGCATCGCCATCAGGTCGTTTTCTGTGTCCTGTGAGGCGAGGCGGAGGTCATTGGGAAGGTGGAAAAGCTCTTTAATGGTGGGAATGATACCATAACACCTATAGATAGAGTTACGGATCATGTCACATACAGTCTGTATACAGCGTACAAATCTGACAGCGAGGCCTGGTGGTAAAAAAACACAGCGTGAAACATTTTTAGCTTGTGTTAAAAGAATTACTTCTTTTCTCTCTTCTTTTTTTTTTTTACTACTCACTAGGGCTGTCAAAGCTAACACGATTTTAGCGTAACTTGGGATTTTTAGGTTGTAGCAGGTTCAGTTTTAAAGCTAGATTGAAGATGCTGGCATCATATGCAACTATAAAACCTAAGGAATCCATTGGTACCAACCAGCCACACTAGCTCGTTGAGAAGGAGGCTAAATAACGCTCCAAACTTACGCTAAATTCTGGCGAGGAAAAACTGGCATGGCTATTTTCAAAGGGGTTCCTTGACCTCTGACCTCAAAATATGTGAATGAAAATGGGTTCTATGGGTACCCACGAGTCTCCCCTTTACAGACATGCCCACTTTATGATAATCACATGCAGTTTGGGGCAAGTCATAGTCAAGTCAGCACACTGACACACTGACAGCTGTTGTTGCCTGTTAGGCTGCAGTTTGCCATGTTATGATTTGAGCATATTTTTTATGCTAAATGCAGTACCTGTGAGGGTTTCTGGACAATATTTGTCATTGTTTGTGGTGTTAATTGATTTCTAATAATAAATATAGACATGCATTTGCATAAAGCAAGCATATTTGCCCACTCCCATGTTGATAAGAGTGTTAAATATGTGAAAAATCTCCCTTTAAGGTACATTTTGAACAGATAAAAAATGTCCGATTAATTTGCGATTAATCATGATTAAATATTTTAATCGATTGACAGCCCTACTATTCACACATCTATATTTATTCTTTATTTTTTATGTTTAATACAATCACTATGAAATCTATTGTAGGCCATTCATTTCCCCTGTTTTTGCTGTTCTCTGTGCCTCTTAAAAAACAGCAAATAAAACACATTCATATATAACATTTTGTGAATCAAACGTCCAAGCTTTTACCTCACAAACAGACAGATGAATGATTATGAACAAAGCCTCTCAGAGTTTATTAAAACACTTCCTAACTTGCCCACCA
Source organism: Sebastes umbrosus (assembly GCF_015220745.1). Classification (NCBI taxonomy): domain Eukaryota; kingdom Metazoa; phylum Chordata; class Actinopteri; order Perciformes; family Sebastidae; genus Sebastes; species Sebastes umbrosus. The sequence continues at coordinate 19,768,726 of NC_051273.1, forward strand.
CACTGGTTTGTTTAACAGCTCCTTTTAGTTGTAAAAGCAGCCCATTGTTGACCTTTAACAAAACCCTCAGGGGTCAACTAATTGTCTTTTAATTGCTCCGCTGTTTGTTTGCGGATGGAGAGTCTCTAACATCCTGCAACACAAAGGCCTTTAACAGCAGGACAGAGCTGCTGCACAAAGCTTACTAGCAGTAAAAACAAATAAGAGGATTTACAGGGAGGAGTGTGCATCTTTTTACTGCATGTAAACTACAATTAGGGAGTTACTCTTGTGTCACAAGAGAACCATGAAGATAATGTAATTTCATTGTTTTGATTTGCTTTACCATGACAAGCTAAATGTGTTGGAATAAACAACCTGGAATAAAAACAACAGGTTTTCATTTATAATTATAATTTCTTTATTTTATTTTACAAGTTAAAATAATGTATATCAGGCTATTTCTGTGATGTGACGAATAAAACATATCCAACATTTTGCTGTAATAAATGTCGGCCTTTTGTTTTTCTTTTTTTTAACATCCATTATTTCACACACGCATTCTCTGATTGGTTAAATTTGCTCTCGAGGCGAATCAGATGAACGGCACAGGAAGCAGGGGAGATTTAATTAATTAGAAAGAAGAGAAGAAGAAACAAATCGGCCGAGCACACTGAATGATTTTTTACCACAATAAATAAATTGCCCGTGATGCGTAAAAAACTATTGTGTTCAAATTGCACTTTAGTCATAATAACTGGTGATAGATTTTCATAAATTGTGCAATTATATTTATAATTGTTTACACTGTAATATACTCCAAAATACAGTACATTTCAATAATCCAAATTGGGTTAATTAAATAGTATCTTAACCGTCCATCATAACACAGAAATAGCACACTAGTGTGGAGTGTATTCGCAGCCCTCGGGTTTGATATTAGTTTTATAATTAGATCAACTACACAAACACTGCAAGAATATACAACAATATACAATTCTGATTAACAAGAGGACATTAAAAACACCGTCATATGAAGCATCCATTTACATAACACAGTCCAGTGTTAATTATATCTATTTATTTTACATAATATTCATTTATGTAATGCTGACTCACTAACAACGCAATAAGCTTAAAATCATTATTACATGCAGGCAATAGTAACGAGCAAAACGACTGGAGCCAGAGCTCTTTACTAAAACATGAAACAAAGTGTGTGCCTGTCTCCAATGAGCACATATGATAAAAGGTGTATTGTGTGTGGAAAAATGTGTTTATACATTGCTAAAGATATACATGTGAAGCGGTTTAATCTATTTTATTTTTCACATCATATTCATGCATTAGTATCCGAGGAATTTGAGTTCATAGAGTTCAGCTGTGGCCCACCGATGTGTCATCCCAGCATGCACACATACAAAATTAAAATCTTATGTAAGCGTTCTAATTTCAGACCCCAATGTGTGCCGTTCTCACATTCTCACGTGTAATGAAAGGCTGACTTCAGAGTCGTGTTGATGTGGAGTTAGAGCGTAAAGGGGAAGCGAAGAAAACTGTGGATGAAACCTGCAGTTTAGATTTTGTTTGTGAGTTTAGATTTTGGTGAATTTAAAATATAATAATTTAAATTAAATTCCAGTTTAATCTGTAATGTTCTCTCATGCTTAATAGCTGTGTATCTACATTTATGTGTGTGTGTGTGCAGGGGTCGTCTCCCCGGCTCCCCTGAACTTGGTAGCCCCCCCCCCCCCGACACCTCATAAAATCTGTAGGCTCAGCCCACGGTGCACACAGAGGAGCAAGGTTAGGGGGTTTGCCAAAAGGGGGTTATGGTGGAGTCAGGACATGGGAGGGATGGGAGGAGTGGGAGATGGGGGACGGCTTTAAAAAGTCCGAGAACTTGGAGCCTAGTTTGTCATGCTAACTGCAGAGATGCCTTTGAATGTGGACGCAGGGAGCAGAAGGTTCACAGGACCCCGGCCATTCTCATGCAAAGTCTGTCTCCTTCGTCCGTCCACCCACCCACACACCCCCCCAGCCTTTACTCATGCAGGAGAAATACATACATGTTTATAAATGGGCACACACTCAGAGGCCTGGGTAGGGTGCCCCTTTCTTTATATGTGCTATATGTGAAGCTACATGGAGTGACACTGGAAATGAACTCATTTGTAAAAACATAAAATGACAATGAGGTGCAAAAATAAGACATGGAAATTCATGAATAACTCTATAAATATTCTATAAAACATGTTGTATTTGAAATGAAATAACATGAATTAACACCCCTCCCTGCTATTGTAATAAAGCATTCAGACAACAGAAAGGCTGGACAGAGAAGGAGAATGAAGTCAGATGCTTGTACTCATTATATCATCATAATTCGTTATGAGGGAGGAATGCTCCGTAGCTCGCATTAACACCCATCATAACTTCCTGTGACCTTGACACTACCTTGACAGGCATTGGCATAAAATCGACCTCATTTCCAGACTGATTGTGAAAAATAATTTTGTACTAGCACAAATTCTATTTAAATTTCTATTTTGGCATCCGTATTAAATCAGCCTGCCTGCCCGATTCTTCCTCCTGCTCGCCGCTCGCCTCCACCTCTCATCTGTTTCACCTGATCCAGAGATCGGGTGGTGAGGGGGGAGAAGCTACATTTCATTTAGTGTTGAATCTGTTCAAATGCCAAGTGGTGAAAATGTCAGCGGCGGTACAAGCACACACACACCTATACATTTACTCTCTTTAAATGCAAACACTCCATGCAAATGAGTGTGTTGCTCCCTCCGGGGCTGGAAACAGTGAGGACACGCACATACTGAGTGTGTGTGTCTGGATTTATGTGCTCAGATTTATGCGTGCTATAGTTTCACAACCAGGGACTAAAGGAGTCTCCATTTGTGTGTGTGAAAGTGTGTGTTTGTGCCCCCTCATCTGCACTTGGAGCAGCCGTTTGGAGCCTGTATTTGATTGAGTGAAGGCCAACGCAGCCTGAACACTCCCTCTAATGGAAGAGTGGAGCCCAGCAGCTCAGTAATGCACTGACCCCAGAGCTTTTACAACGCTGCCAGCCGATAAGTGGCAATATGCTGGATCTTATAAAATTAACAAGACTGAGCTATGGGGAGAGGGAGCTCCGAGGTTGTGCGCTGGGAGAGGATGACGTTCCTGTGGCACTTGTAAATATCAGCATGCATGCATGGAGGGATTATAGCTGTTCTTGAGTTTTATAGTCACAGCAGCGTGATTTGGTGTTTTCTCACTTGGCTTTTCTTAGGCACGTTTACGGGGACGCGTTTACAGGCCTGTTTATGTTTGATAAAATGCCTCTCAAGGCTTTTTTAATGCTGCTGAATTTATGCAGTGGAAGCCAGGTGCTTGAGGAGCGAACACTGAGCTGGCCTTCAACGTGAAGGATCCCAGCCAGTGTGGCTTTTTGCAGGGGCGCCACAGGGGTGTGAATATGCATATGTTTGCTATACGTTCCCTTCCTCGGCCTCCTGTGGTGTGACATCCACAGCTCAAAGTCAAACAGCACCTATAAGCCTGGTGGTGCATCTATTGTGCTCTGTGAAATACATGCAAAATTATATTACAGCCGCAGCCACTGTCTCACCGCATGCGATGTGATTTAGCTGTGAGAACGGCTTTATTCCTGCGTGCCTCCCAGTATAACCTCCTCACCTTTCTCACACAGGATCAGGCCGGGTTCCTGTGTGCGCGGGTAGAGGCTGTATTTGTGTGCATTTTCGCCCCATATACTGTGCATTTGTGTGAACAGCTATTGTCTGCCAGCGCTCCAGCAGGGGCTTCAAAGTGAATTATTCATGCGAGATTTGAATACATGCAAATGGTTCACTCCCCTCTCCTGGCACAGATCCAGGTTACCTATGGCAACGGCGCCTTCAAGAAGCATCTTTCCTCCCCTCCTCCTCCTCCTCCTCCTCCTGCTTCTCTCAGGCACCCGCCCTCCGACCATGTTATCCACCCAGTGGTATTGTTTCGATTGTTGCAATACCAGGCTGGGTGGCTGCACACTGTGGGGTGGCAGGGTATCCCATAATTCACAGTCAAGGTCATGTGGGCAGGAAAGGATGAGAGATGGAGGGATGGACAGATGGAAGGAGGGCAGAGCGCCTCCATCCAGCTGCTCGGATTTGAAGTTGAGGAGACACACAAAAAAGCAAAGCGGTTTCAGGTGATGCTATCACCAACGTGACGCACCGGGCACACACTCACCTCCTATTCAGATTTAGCCACAGCTCATGCGCACTAACCAGTGCAGCAAAACAGGATGAGCACGGGAAAAATGATTACCTTTGAACGCATCATACCATTCTTCAAATATCTTTAATGTATTTGAACCAGTAATTATGATGTCACTAATAAATAAAACATGTCTTAAATAATATTGTGCCGTCTTCAGTAAATGTTTAATAAAAAATAAACACATTTTGATATTAAGATTTGGTTTGATGTGTGCGCAGTCTTCTTTAATATTGATATTTTTAAACGTAAACTACCCATTTATTTAGTCTGGCTTTCACGCAGTGTTTTACAATTTTAGTAGTTTTATTATTTATACTATTTTATACTCTATTTTACTCATTTTGTTTTACCAACATTTACTTTGAGTAAGTGTTGATCATTGTGACATTTGTCAATTTATTTGTCAATCGCTTGTAAAGCACTTTGAAGTGTATTTGATTTGTTCAAAATGTGCTGTATAAATAAAGTTTGATTGATTGATTGAATCTATTTGATTTGAGTGTAAAAAAAAAAAGAAGATATTTATGTCCTGAATGTATTTTCAATAAATGTGTTGCTGAAAAAATGTGTTTTTTCATTTTTGTCTCTAATAGCTGCTATTGTCTGTGTAACTATTTTTTCAATCAATTGCTTTGTAATAGAGTCTGTATAAATAATACAACAAGAAAAATAACAAAAATAAAAATATTATTAAAAAATGGGGCATGAGTTCTATTTTCTTAAAAAATTAAATTATAATAATTCTCAATTTCACAACCACCATAATTTTGACATCAAACATCTATGTATAAAACATATCAATGCAAAAAACACACAATACATACGTTATTTATGCAATGTTTCAACGTGTAATTAGAATCGGCAGTGTTTTGTAGTATGATGAATTCACTATTTTTGTTTTATTTATGTAATATTGACACAAAAAAAGCTCGATGAAAAGCGTATAAAATAAAACACAGGAGAGTAAAATAACAATGGGAGTGTGTGTCTTAGTGAGCAGAGGGCAGGTCAAGTTCAGGCCATGAGGTGATCAGAGCCTAACTAACCTCCATGATGGTCCAGGATGCAGAATGAGAAGAGCAGCAACTCAATGCTGCCATCTACTGAGAGAGAAGAGACACAGCAGGTGGTCTCTCTCTCTCACACACACACACACACACACACACACACACGTGGGTCAGGTGTGATTAATCAAATAGATACAGTCATTTTACATTATTATATATATGAAATATCATCTTGTATTTATATTTTATAGCTTAACATGTTTTGTTATATTTGTTGAAACTCTCTTTACATCCCAACAGCAATCAATAAATCAAATTTTCTGATAAAAACAAAAACACTTACATATGGCTGAATGTATATATATGATTGAATGGCTACCTACCTACCTGTCTGTCTACCTGTCTGCGCGCACTCGATGCGCGTCCCCGGAGTCTTCCACAAGCTGCTGCCTTGACAGCTGTGAGTACTAACAATAGACATATTTATGTTCTTTATATGTTTGTGTTCATAATAATAATGTTGTGGGAGTGGTTTTGGAGGGAGGCCTGAAGGGAAGGACTGTTAGTGTTGTCGACTTGGCCACTTTCTAGTTAGATTGAGCCACTTTTAAAGCTAGTTAACAGCTTATGCTGCAAGCTGCTTTCATTAGAAAACAGTTGGCAACACTGAGCTTGTATACTCTGGCTAGTTTCTCAACATTACTGACCAAAGTCCAACTAAAAGTTCCCAGTCTTTGAGGGGAAATAGGTGCAAAACACAGAAACATAAAGTCATTGATATAGTGGTAATGTAATATAATAAAAGTCAGTGAATGCACCATTAAAAAGTGAAGATATTTGTGCGAACAGTACAAACCTACTGTAACCAATCCTATTCCAATTTACAACTTAAAGCAGCAGTGGGTAGAAATGGAGCAAATATGATTATTATTTTTTATAAAACAGTCACTATATCCTGACAGTAGTGCATGAGTCTCCGTGTCCTCCGGTGCTCCTAATGGCATCTGCAAGATTTCACAGACCGGAGGAAAACAAGCAGTAAGAGCCGAGCTGGAGCCTGACGTCTCTGAGCAGCTGTCAATCACTCACGAACTCCGATCAAACGGTCAAACTAGGCAGCGCTGATGAAATATGAATCAATATTCTGTTACTGTAATGCCTATTTCTCACCTCAAATGTTTTCAGAATCATCTTGTAGTGTACTGTTTAGCTGTAAAATGAGAACGTTTGTGACCTGGCCGCCATGTTGAGATCAAGTTGAGGAAATACCAAGCACCGCCCACCAGCCGGAGCAAACTTTCTCATTTTACAGCTAAACAGTACACTACAAGATGTTTCTGACAACATTTGAGGCGATTAGATTAGATTAGATTTTTTAAAGCTCTGAAAACAGAGCCATGAGGAGGTGCAGAAGTCTTGAATTACAATATGCTGAAAGGTTATTATGGAATTTATGCCCAAAAACATTCTGCCTACTGCAGGTTTACGACAGGTGTTACACTAAAATCTGTGACCACTGAAATCTGTGCCTGCCGAGAGCCAGCAACACATAAGGTCACTATGTCTGACGGCTGTTGTCAGAAAATGTGACCCCACTGTACCTGTCTTTAAACTGTTCTTTTTGAGTTTTGTGAATATATCTTTACGTGAAAAATATCCAAATACATTTATGGTTTTTAACAATTTAGTTCTGTGTGTTTTCTGTCACATATTTGCCTCATTTATTATACAGGTACAGTGGGGATCACATATTCTGACGACATCTGTCAGAAATAGTGACCTTTTATTTCATTTATTTATTTATTTGATAGGAACCGAGCACGTTAATGAACATCAGTATAAAATACAGGATGTAAACATGCAGGATTTAGCAAGAATGCACAAGTAGAAAAGACAAAGTACAGTGTGCAGCAAGTTAAAAGTGATAACAGTTCTGTGTTTGAGATAAGAAAAGTGGAATATCTAGGGCATGTGTAAGCCATTCCAATATTTACTTCCCTTTACTGAGAGCACACTTTGACCTCATGTGTTGCTGGCACAACTCATGCATCTGCGGTCACAGATTTCCGTGTAACACCACTACTGGTGCGATTAGCTTTGCTTATCACACGGCCCCCTCAAGTGGACAAAAGGACTCATTGCTCACGGTTGTGGATGGACACTTTATTGAAGAGTCAGAGTAACTTGAAACTGTAAATGTACATCTTTGGACATAATGCTGTTTAATGAGTTTAATGCTTTGGCATATTTAGATTTTTAAAGTAAAGACGGAGTCAATAATGTGGACACAGTACAAAAATACATCTTAATAGTATGCACATAAAGCAAAAATCTGTTATATATATAGATTTATTACTCAAATTAGACATTTTAGTACTATATCATCACTCCTCCTCAGACATATTAATAATACTATATCACTCCTCCTCAGTGCTGGATGGACAGTGAAACTGTGCAGTCCTGCTGACATGATCACCCTCCTAAAATCAATCGCTCCGTCAATCTCAATTCAACCCACAGAGGCACCATCATAAAATTGAAAATTAAAACATATTGCATAATTAAAATCACTCATTACAAATCATACCCCTGAACAATCAGGCTGAAATAATCAAAAGGACAACAAAGAAATGCGGTTAAAATAAAAATAAAATTTGCCCTCCAAATTAAAAGCAATAAAACTCATTAAAAACAAGTTCTCTCTGTTGAGACAGGATTAATTTGAAAGAACATTGCAGGTCTATAAAGTGCAAGCATTATTTTATTAACACAACACAACACAAAGTGCTCCATATCATCCATCAAATACTAAACTTTTCTTGATCCGCTGTTCCTCGGTTAATCACTTTAGCCACCCTGATGGCGACGTGATTTCAAAACAAAGTTGTGATAGTGTGATTCTCTCTCTGTCAGTGAATCCTGACTGTGCGTTTAGCAAAATGTGAGAAACTTTGTTTCTTTGTGCGCAACAGATCTCCTGTCCTCTCACACCCTCCTCCGGTCTGAAGGGAACAGGAGTGCAGCAGCAGCAGGACGGCTTTGCAGAGTGCAGAGACTTTTTATAGCCATGTGACAGAGTTGACCACCTCCCTCGGGTCAGTCTGTGCTTCTCCTCTCTGTCTCTCAGTGGGTGAAGTATCCCATCTGATGCATTTTGAGCAGAAGGCTGTGAGTGATGTCAAACGTGGTGAGGCTGATCCCCACGGCGACGGGCCCTTTAATCCAGTTCATGCTCAGGCCTTTGTATAGTCCGCCTACGACTCCCTCCTGCTTTACGATCGCACACATGGTCCCCAGAATTGTGCTGTACGAAGAGCCGGTGACGCCGGCTGTCTGCATGCGCCGACGCACCACGTCCAGAGGGTACGAGGCAGATTGTCCGATCAGGCCGGCGCAGGCGCCAAATGCTAGGCGCTCATAGGGGTATGGCTGGGGTCGCTTTGTTTTTTCTAGAGCGAAAGAAAAAAAAACAAGAAAAGAAAGAGTTCAACATCTGAATGACACGTTTTTATTCAGCTAAACATCTAAAATTTCACTTTATTGAACTGAATGTAGACAGTAAAAGGTCCAGTGTGTAGGATTTAGGGGAATGTAATGGCAGACATGGAATATAATATTCACAACTATGCTTTCATTAGTGTATAATCACCTGAAACTAAGAATCGCTGTGCTTTCGTTACCTCCATATCTACGCTCATACCTATATAGAAAGCAGGTGCTCCTCATGGTTGCGTCCAGATGGTAACCCGCAAATTGCAAAATCTAATTTGAGATCTGCAAAAACTCTCGCAAGATTCGCTGCCCGCAACCTATCCTAACCTTAACTATTCAAGATCAATGCCTAACCTTAATTATCTCGCGGGTTACCGTCGAGACACGTCATGGAGTACGCCATGTTTCTACAGTAACCCAGAACGGACAAACCAAACACACTGGCTCTATTGAGGGTCTTTCACGTTTTCTCTGACATGCTTGTGAAATTTCGTTAACGTGAGCCGCAGAGAGCAAAAACCACAGTAACGCCAGCTGACATCTGAATTTCGTTGCTGCTAAAGTAGGCGAGGCGAAGGTCCTGAAAGATACCACGGCGTTACCACTGTTTTGCACTTGGCGGCTCAGGTTACCACAGTCTTGGACAGGGAGGAGTGAGCGGGGGGGTACTCAGAGGCCACTAAATCCTACAGACAGTCCCCTTTAAAAAGAAAAGAAAAATGATCAGTACCTGTGTGTAGCTTCTTGAGGGTCTCGTATGTGAAGAATGTGATCCCTGCATATGGGATGACACCCATGATAGTGGGAGTGAAGCCTCTGTAAAGGGTCCTGATGCCCTCCTCTTGGGAGATCCGCATAAAGACGTGCATGATGTTGCAGTACCTGTCCCAAGAAAAAGCATTTTTAACATTATGAGTGGTATTGTATGACATTTAGTGACTGCCATGCACTGCAATGGTCCATTTTATTGTAGTGGCAAGACAACAATGGGACTAATACACACAAGGGTGACCCCTCGGTACACAGTAGTGTGCGTTATGGGAGTGTAACAAATGGGATGGGATGGAGGCTTACATTTCTCTGGCTGTGACTGCCATCCTGGCTCGTACCATGTCCAGAGGGTAGGTAAGCATGGTAGCAGTGGTGCCGGCCAGAGAGCCAGCCAGGAAGCGTGGTAAAGGAGGCAGAGCTCTGAAACAAACAACACAATCATCTGTAGTAAATAATAATAATAAGAATAATAATAATAATAAAAAAACATTATTTTTGCTGATTAGAAAACAAGACGTCTATCGACATGCTAAAGGCTGTATTTAAAGGTCCACTGTGTATGCTTTGGCGGCATCTAGCAGTGAGATTGCAGATTGCAAACAGCTGAAACTCCCGTGTGCCTAGTGTGTAGGAGAACCACGGTGGCCGATGCGAAAACATGAAAATGTGAACGCCGCGTATCCATGACCTTAAACTAAACTAACAAAATCATCACTACTGAAAGACAAACTCTCTACTCACTTGCCCTGGTAGCCGTAGTAGCCCCCCAGTACTTTTTTGTACTGGTCATGTGAGCAGAACTGGATGGCAGCGTAAGGCATGACCCTGATCATGGTGGCAGAGTTGCCCCTCCACAGGCTGAGCAGCCCATCCTTCATGTAGCTGCAGTAGATGAACCTGAAGGCCTCCTGAGGGTGGTGGATATGTCGGGTTAGGAGCACAGAGAGACGCCCTGCATTTTTCCACATCTAATAATCTAACACGATAATCTTAATATGCTATATGGGCGCGATCATGTGGAGATTTTAGGAATGAGTGCGTCAGTGTGGCTGTTACATAATGACAGAGCAGAGATCTACCAGATAAACTCTAGAGTTCAAACTGAGGTTGTTTTTGTAATTGACATATTTTTTAAAATTAATTTAATAATTGTTTAATATAGAAAGTGTAAAAAGAAAAACATTACCCATCTTAATAGATACCTTAAAATGACTTATTTTATCTGTTTTTGCTTGTTTTTCTAAATACTCAATTTAGAATCAGGCTGAACGATTTTGAAAAAATAGTCCAATTGTGGTTATTTTGACTGATATTGCAATCACGATATGATTTGCGATATTATAGGGAATGATTTTAACATAATTTTTCTCGTTTTCAGATGTTTTCTGTCGATATTTCAGATGTTTCGGTCTGTAAAATATGATGTGTAGACCAGGACATCTCTGCTGCACCACAATATTTAATTTAAAAAAAGAAATTGTATTTTGACACACATTTCGCCTTTTCAAATATTGTGCCTCTTGCGATTTGAAAATTGCTGTCGTCCATATTGAGATTTCTATAAAATTGTAATTAATTGTGCAGCCCTAATTTAGAATTGTATAAAATAGGTTGGTAACTTTTATTATTTGTTGTTTTTTCATTTTAATTCTGCTGTTTTGATCACCAAATAATATTATTATTATATTTCTATTATTTTATTATTAATTATTATATAAATATATTATATATACACACACGTCTTGTTTGTACGTACTGCTTTTGTCATATACATAATGTCCATATGCTATTATTTTTTTATATGTAACATATGGTTAACAATTTGAGTATCTTCTGTTTACAATGGAAAACCACCAATAAAAATAATTTAAAAAAAATAGAATAAATATTCATATGAGAATCTGTAACCACCAAATTCTTTTTCTTAATTCATACTTGATAAATGAAAATAAATCAATTATCAAAATGGTCACAGATTAAATTCCAGCATTAATACATTCTGCCTTTAAACTTTGTCCTGGCTGCCAGTGTAGCTGCATATTAAATGAGGTCACTACAGAATATATCAATGACTGATTTACTGCTGAAACAGAAACGAGAACTCACCTTAGCTGAGAATCTGTTGGTGGACACTGTGGAACAACAAGAAACACGGTGAACCTCAGGGTTAAACCACAAACTCTCCCAAGCAGGCTAAACATCTACTAAGAGGATTAGCAATGAGTTAAGAACAGTTGCAACAAACAGTCATTGAAAACAGAAAAACACTAACACTTGTTGCATTATCCGTGGATTAAGTCACTTATATATACACAGTAGCCTAATTTCTGCACTAGATTCTATATTTGGAAAGAAATCTTTGTGAGGAATGTTGTTCTTGCCTTGGAAAATGATCTTTGTCCGATCCAGAGGTGCAATAACTGTTTTGGCTATAGCTCCAGCAAACGCCCCACACAGAAGGGAGTCCACCGCCGTCCATCTGGGCCTCAAGTCCTGTTTGGACACAGAAGACATTTTGTCACGTTACACTAATAACACATAGGGTTGTGGATCGATTAAAATATCTAATTGCGATTAATTGCATGATTGTCCATAATTAATCGCAAATTAAATCGGCTTTTGTGTTGCAGGATGTTAGAGACTCCATCTGCAAACAAACAGCGGAGCAATTAAAAGACAATTAGTTGAATCCTGAGGGTTTTGTTAAAGGTCAACAATGGGCTGCTTTTTACACCTGAAGGGAGCTGTTACAAACCAGTGTGGTGGACAGGTTAGACAGGTTATTCATCTGTCTGTTTGTGAGGTAAAAGCTTGGACGTTTGATTCACAAAATCTTAAATATTAATGTGTTTTATTAACTGTTTTTTAAGAGGCACAGGTCAGTATATGTAGAACAGCAAAAACGGGAAAATGAAAGGAATACAGCGCATTTAATAGTGATTAAAAGCATGTTGTATAGACATATTAAACATAAAAAATAAAGAATATAGATGTGTGAGTAATAGTAGTAGTAGGGCTGTCAATTGATTAAAATACTTAATCGCAAATTAATCACACATTTTTTATCTGTTCAAAACGTACCTTAAAGGGAGATTTGTCAAGTATTTAATACTCTTATCAACATGGGAGTGGACAAATATGCTGCTTTGTGCAAATGTATGTATATATTTATTATTGGAAATCAATTAACAACACAAAACAATGACAAATATTGTCCAGAAACCCTCACAGGTACTGCATTTAGCATAAAAAATATGCTCAGATCATAACATGGCAAACTGCAGCCCAACAGGCAACAACAGCTGTCAGTGTGTCAGTTTGCTGACTTGACTATAACTTGCCCCAAACTGCATGTGATTATCATAAAGTGGGCATGTCTGTAAAGGGGAGACTTGTGGGTACCCATTGAACCCATTTTCATTCACATATCTTGAGGTCAGAGGTCAAGGGACCCCTGTGAAAATGGCCATGCATCACTATTTAATTCACTATAGAAGTGAGCGCCATGTGAGTCAGAGTCATAAGAGTGACTATTCTGATCATAAGTTCCACTTACTCCACGATTATCTCCTCAACTGCAGTCGACAACTACAGTATATAATTCTGGTCTTAATCTCATCTAACAACCAAAACCTTTTCAGATAGAGATCCCTGAAGTAAAATCTTATCAAATGGGGTCCTAATGTGTATCAATTGAGGGTTCCTTCGCACGAAAAAGGTTGAGAACACTGTTTTAAAGTGTGGACAAAGAAAGTCCTTTATCTCTCATCATGTGGCTGTTTGATCGTCACAAACATGTAACACAAATTTCAAATGCTGCTTATCAGCACAAACACTCCCATGTATAAACAGCAACAAAGTTAAAATCTGCACGTGGATTAGTGCCAGAATGACTCAACTGTTATAAGAGATAACACTAACTGAAGCATAGCGGTTTGTGCGTTTATGCACGCACACGAGCATCATTGCCTCTGTTGGAACGAACAGTTGAACCCAATAAACATTGACTAACTGATAAGAAGAGCATTTGACACAAATAACAACTTAAACCAGATGAGGGATGACACAGTTTTGGATTTCATTCATTTACACTAGGGCTGTGAAAGTTAACGTGATAATATCGCAAATTTGTTTTAATGCCACTAATTTATTTAATGCATTAACGCAACTTGCGATTTTTAGCTTGTAGCAGGCTCAGTTTTGAAGTATGAAGGTACTGGTATCATATGAAACTAGAAAACCTAAGGAATCCATTGGTACCAACCATCTCATACTAGCTTGTCGCGAAGGAGGTTAAATAACGCTCCAAACTTGCGCTAAATTTTGGCGAGGAAAAATTGGCATGGCCATTTTCAAAGGGGTCCCTTGACCTCTGACCTCAAGAATGGGTTTTATGAGTACCCACGAGTCTCCCCTTTACAGACATGCCCACTTTATGATAAACACATGCCGTCTGGGGCAAGTCATAGTCAAGTCAGCACACTGACACACTGACAGCTGTTGTTGCCTGTTGGGCTGCAGTTTACCATGTTATGATTTGAGCATATTTTTTATGCTAAATGCAGTACCTGTGAGGGTTTCTGGACAATATTTGTCATTGTTTTGTGTTTTTAATTGATTTCCAATAATAAATATACACATAAATTTGTATAAAGCAGCATATTTAATTGTATTGTATAGTATTAAATACTTGACAAATCTTCCTTTAAGGTACATTTTGAACAAATAAAAAAGTATTAACTATGGACAATCATGCGATTAATCACGTTTTAATCAATTGACAGCCCGAATTTACAAGTAATAATACATTTTTAACTATTACAGCTTACCATTTAATCAACAAACTTCATATACTGTCTACCAACCGTAACCCTGTGATAATAATACAGCAAACATCTGTCATGATTCTCCTTATTCCACACTCCCTACAGTGTTGCTTTGTAAACTAATGCCAGCTTTAGATTAGCTGGCACCTCCCTGCTATTTCGAGCAATGTACTGGTAGAGGCATGTCCTCTTAAACTATGTGTAGTACCAGGAAGTACAATTACACTGATAGGAGTACACACACAGTATGGTTTGTTTGAACTTTTACGGTTGATTGAAAAGAAGTCGGTGCCTTTTAAAAAGGGATCTAAACGCAATGCACACACACTGTCTAAAAGTACAACTTGAGATTGACTAATGGCTGAGTTTCCTTCCTCTCTTGGTTGATCATGACCTGATTTGACACAATTTCCAAACTGAAGCTTTTTGTAAACAAGGTCATTGATATTTTAAGCTGCTCTAATGTGTCACAGCAAAATGCAATATTTGTACAGAACAATGTGAATGAGTGATAATAAGAGAAGTGCTCACCTTTGCTTGGCTGGAGGGAGGCAGAGCCAGCACGGTGGCCTGGGCCACTGGATGGTCGGTCACACGGTGGGCCATGTGTGCCCTTCACTGATCACTGGTTTAGACACTCAAGTCACTCATTCAGGAAAGAAAACACTGAAGAAGAATATGAAAAAAGCATGCATTAATAAGACAAACAGAACAGCAGCCAGGCGTGTCGCACTGCCTCAGTATATCACAGCCTGCCTTGTAAACAGGGTGTTGCATTACTAAAGCTCTGCTGTGCAAATCCAGCTCCAGCACATAAACAAATACAGCACTTATCAATCTGACCCACTTTCCTTAAACTAGATGTGTGCACATAATAATAATGTTAGAGACCACGCCTCAAATAAATAAATAAAAACTGCGAATCATAGTTATATACATAATACAAGAACAAATACACATCATTATTGCAGTTAAATGTGCATTAAATGATGATTACATTTAGTTACCTTGGTTTGTGTGTAAGAGGACTCCCTTGTTTACAAGTCCTGAGCTGTGTTTGATCAGTCGCCACTCTTCTTCGCACGCATTTCTTGTTGTGCTCGCTGGAGGCTGCAGTCAGTCCAGTCAATCACAAACTTGCACGTCTCTTCACGTTGTTGACGTTTCTAAAGATGATGGTAAAAGGCAGGTGTGTCAGTGTCAAAGCTGCAGCTCAGTGTGTGCGTGTGTGTTGTGTGTCGACTATTTATAAGCGACGACGACTGCGAGGAATCTCTGCCACTGCCTGGTTCTGCGCAGCACCAGATTATTTGGGGCTTTTCAAGGTCTTAGAGAAACTGGGACAGTGTTTTGGACTACAATACCCATGAGCACGTCGCGTTGTTCTGGTGGAATCTCGCGAGATTATCTACAACATTGGGTTGCCAGTTTTGCCTAGGCCTACTTGTTCATGCAGACAGAATATTTTGAGTTTCAGAGCAGTTTCCACACAAACAACAACCACAATTGAATAAAATAAAATAAATACAATAAATGTAACATTACATGCTTCTATTTATTTACTAATCAGTTACCCCTAGGTAACATAAAATTATTCATTTACAATACTGTATATACTGCTCCTATTTTTATACTTCCTTCTATTTAAATGGTTCATATTTTGTTACACTTTGTTTAGCTCTTTTTTGTATTGTGTTAGCTGATGCAGCTTGTTTTTTTTGGACTATCCCCTTTGCTGCTGTACACTGCAAATTTCCCCACTGTGGGACTAATAAAGGAATATCTTATCTTATCTTATCTTATTTCAAGAATTATCAATTTCAGAGGGTTAAATAACTGACTGGACATTAACCTTTAAGAAATACTTTGGATGTTGATATTTATATGATTTTTTGAAACTCAGTGTTGTTGTTTTTTTGCATCTAAAACCTTATTCTGGCTGATATATATGGAGGACCACAAGAGGTCATGTAGAACCCTCCACCAAAGCCTCGAACGCCCCAATCCATCGCTTTTGTTGCTTTTCTTCATTTTGGTAAACAATTAATCATGTATGACTAACAATCGTTACGCGGTTTGATAAAAGACGTACATTTATGGAAATGAAAAGACAAGGTACAAGTGAACTAATTTCCTCAAGGGCTGCAGCTGATTTTATTGTGATAAACTGATGCCTTGAATAATATCCATTTTGTGGGACATTATACTCTTGCTTAATTATGTTTAATTGAGAAATTAATTTTTAATTTCTCCTATATGTATATATATATGGATATACAGCTCTGGAAAAAATTAAGAGACCACTTCAAAATTATCAGTTTCTCTGGTTTTACTATTTATTGGTATGTGTTTGAGTAAAATGAACATTTTTGTTATATTCTATAAACTACTGACAACATTTCTCCCAAATTTCAAATAAAAATATTGTCATTTAGAGCATTTATTTGCAGAAAATGACAACTGGTCAAAATAACAAAAAAGATGCAGTGTTTTCAGATCTGGAATAATGCAAAGAAAACAAATTCATATTAATTTTTAAACAACACAATACTAATGTTTTAACTTAGGAAGAGTTCAGAAATCAATATTTGGTGGAATAACCTTGATTTACAATCACAGCTTTCATGCGTCTTGGCATGCTCTCCACCAGTCTTTCACATTGCTGTTGGGTGACTTTATGCCACTACTGGCGCAAAAATTCAAGCTGTTTTCTTTGCATTATTCGAGATCTGAAAACACTGCATCTTTTTTGTTATTTTGACCAGTTGTCATTTTCTGCAAATAAATGCTCTAAATGGCAATATTTTTATTTGAAATTTGGGAGAAATGTTGTCAGTAGTTTATAGAATATAACAAAAATGTTCATTTTACTCAAACACATACCAATTAATAGTAAAACCAGAGAAACTGATAATTTTGAAGTGGTCTCTTAATTTTTTCCAGAGCTGTATATAGATATATAAATATGGAGGACCACAAGAGTCATGTAAATAGTAATAAAGCATTTCATTTATTAATAACTAATTGTACTATACAAATAGCCATTAATACATTTTATAAATTGATTTATTAATGCATGAATAAATGTACTACATAAAGTATATTTCATTTGTAAATTCTTTTTATAATTCTTCTTTTTATTGCCCATTCAAATGTCATATAATTAATTACTTTGTAATTTAGTCCATTTATTCATAGATTAATAAATTAATTTGTAGACAAATTTATTAATGGCTATTCTTTTTATATATGAGGATGTCACTTGACAAATCTTCCTTTAAGGTACATTTTGAACAAATAAAAAAGTATTAACGATGGACAATCATGCGATTAATCACGTTTTAATCAATTGACAGCCCGGATTTACAAGTAATAATAATTTTTGAACCATTACAGCTTACCATATAATCAATACACTCAATATACTGTCTGCCAACCGTAACCATGTGATACTAGAGCAATCATCTGTCGTGATTCTCCTTATTCAACACTCCCTACAGTGTTGCTTTGTAAACTAATGCCAGCTTTAGATTAGCTGGCACCTCTCTGCTATTTCGAGCAATGTACTGGTAGAGGCATGTCCTCTTAAACTATGTGTAGTACCAGGAAGTACAATTACACTGATAGGAGTACACACACAGTATGGTTTGTTTGAACTTTTATGGTTGATTGATTTATTAATGCATGAATAAATGTACTACATAAAGTATATTTCATTTGTAAATTATTTTTATAATTCTTCTTTTTATTGACCATTCAAATGTCATATAATTAATTATTTTGTAATTTAGTCCATTTATTCATAGATTAGTAAATTAATTTGTAAACAAATTTATTAATGGCTATTCTTTTTATTGTACAGTTAGTTATTAATCAATTAAATGTATTAAATTCAATTCAATTAAGTATATGTTATGTAACTCTTGTGGTCCTCCATACTAATGTCCCATAAAATGGAAATAGCTGCAGCCCTTGAGGAAATTAGTTCACTTGTACCTCTTGTCTTTTTTAAAAAATTACAAACATACAACGTCTTTTATTAAACTGTGTATGTTAGTTATACATGATTACATGTTTACTAAAAAGAAGAAAAGCAAACAGAACCTATGGATTTGGGTTTTCCGCGCTTGTGATCGTGGGTTCTCTACATGAGCGGACCTGGCAACCCGCGCGTCTGGTCCGCCGCGCTGAGCGCCTTGTTGTTGTCGGGGTTAAGATGGCGTCTAACGTGGAGGCCCCGGAGCGCTGGTACCTCGCCCTGCTCGGCTTCGCGGAGCATTTCAGAACCTCCAGTCCGCCCAAGATCCGCCTCTGCGTGCACTGCTTACAGGCGGTGTTTCAGTTCAAACCGCCCCAGAGGATCGAGGCCCGGACGCATCTTCAACTGGGCTCGGTTCTGTACCACCACACCAAGAACAGCGAGCTGGCCCGCAGCCACCTGGAGAAGGCGGTGAGTGACGGGACGTGTGATGCAGGAAAGAGCGGGGATGAGGCGGAGGGTGTAGGCCGCAAGGCAGCAGAAAAACAGCAGAAAACAGCGAATATCTTTAATTATGTGTTCATTTAGGGAGGTTTAATGTGTGTAGAAGTTGACTTTAAAGATTCATTTAGTGTTTTGTTAAATATTTGTCCACCCCTTTTGCTGTTTTCTGTGCTGTTAGCTGAAATAAGCCTCTTTATGGTATTTAATATCTTCATAAAGACAGTAAACACAAACACTAACCTCCTATCTTCTTGTTCTGCAGTGGTTTATCTCTCAACAAGTCCCTCAGTTTGAAGATGTCAAATTTGAAGCTGCCAGCATCTTGTCAGAACTCTTCTGCCAACAGGTAACATCATGTTTTAATCACATTAAAGGTCCCATATTATAAAAAAAGTGAGATTTTCATGCTTTTTTTTCATTATAAAGCAGGCTTAAGTTCTATATAAATACTGTGAAAGTATTGAAACACTCAATCCACAGGGAAATACACACAGCCCGTATTCAGAAACTCTGCATTTGAAACAAGCCGTCAGGATTTCTGCCCATTTGTGATGTCACAAATATACAATATTTAAACCCTTTACACAGATTTAAACGTAAACATTCTAAATGTGTCCCGGTTTATTCCTGGTTGCAGTGGATGTGAATGTCATCAGCTGACAGGAAGTACACATGGACCCAAGCTGTTGTCTAGTAACGCAATTCTGTTGCAATTCTGTCAAAATGCGCTAAAACGGAGTGTTTCAGACAGAGAGTAAATACAGGCATATTCAGACTGACAGTATCAGGAAAATAAAGTTTTTTTTTTAACATTAAAGCTTGTAAACATGTTCCAGTAGAAACACAAAATACAAGTATGAACCTGAAAATGAGCATGATAGTGGACCTTTAAAGTCATTATTTTTTTTGCAAGGTAATGTTAAAGGTAACATTAGCTTGTAACAGTGCTGTCAACACCAATCTATATATTTAACCATGTGAGGGTCACTGAGAACCCAGCCAGAAGTAATGTGTCATTTTCTGTCATGGACATCTGAAGCATTGTTCCAAACCTTGTTTATAGAATCAGGTTTATTGCCTAAAGGGTTTCCTCATACAAGGAATTTGCATTGTTAAACATTGCAAAAAGTCAAGAAACAAGAAGAAAATTTGACTAAAAAATATGAAAAATATTATAAAAATATGTAGGCTACAACTATAGCTACTACTATATCTAACCAATCCCCATAAAATGAGAAAAAAGTTACATTCTTACCACAGAGTTACAATGACAAGATTAGAATAGAATAAAAAGCTTTATTATCATTCAGTTCAGTTCAGACAACTTTATTTATCCCCAAGGTGGCAATTCATTTGTAGCATTCCCAGTCCATACACCCATACATACAACAGACAACCAATAATTAGTTAAGTCAAAGGAAACATATTAAAGGCATGGGGCAGTTGGAGGGACAAGTTACAATAAGAACCATATAAATACATAGGATTATGGCAATAAAAGCCATAAATAAGAAACAATATATAAGAACAACATATCTTAAAGTTCCTCTAAATAACAGTCATATAAAATGGGTATGGTCTGTGTTCAGCAGCTTAACAGCAGAAGGGATAAAGGACTTGGGAGTAGTGATTTGTTCTCCTTAAGGGCACATTATAACGTCGGCCTGAAGGCATCAGAGAGAATTCAGCCGAAGAATGTGATCTGGTTGGCTGATCATTTTTTTTGCTCTCTCAGAAACCTGATTCTCCCAAATTGTGCCCAAGTCCTTCTGCTGAACTCCACTAATCTTGGAGCACACTTTGACTATACTATTTAGACTGTTCTTGTCCTTCAAAGACAACCCGTATTGTATATTGTATTAAATACAACGAGATTCACAGTTGTCACTTCTGATCAGTGCTTTAAAAACAAATACTTGACAAGACTAAACCAGGCAGATAAAACATATAACAGGTAAAACACACATAGTTATAAAGCAAATAAAACAGGTAAAGTAGATAAGTAATAAATAAATATAAACAGAGGTAATACACTAGAAGTATAAAATATATAAATAGATGTAACGTAAACAGAGGTAATTGCACTTGTACAATAGGTAGGGTTGTGCATGGTGGTACGTGCAGGGTAGGCTGTGCAATGTTATTTATTATTGATTGTTGACTATTGATCCTTTTTTTTTTTTTAAATCAATTTTCAGAATTTGGTGGACTCTGCAAAACCCCTCCTGCGCAAGGCCATCCAGATTTCACAACAAACCCCATACTGGCACTGCAGATTGTTGTTCCAGTTGGCGGTATGTATCAGCAGGAATAGGGAGGGGGGTGACATTGTTTTGCACTCACAAAGTCATTTGAATACGCAGGTCCAACAGTGTTTGACGTATTTATGACCGCCTTATTGAAATCTGTGTGCTGTTTGTTTGCCCAACACTTGTACTTTGTCTGTTGTCTTATTTCGAGTTTTGCAAGATTCTAGACTGTGTGTCCAAATAGCAAAAGAGTCCCCCAGCAAAGACAGGAATGTTGTTATTGCCTCTTTCAGCAACTTCATACACTGGAGAAGGACTTGGTGTCAGCATGTGACCTGCTGGGGGTTGGAGCCGAGTACGCCCGAGTGGTTGGGTCAGAATATACCAGGTAGATGTCACTCAATACTCTTGTTGACTGCATATTTAAGGCTTTTAGTGGTTATCATCTGACACCTCAAATTTTACAAACATTACTATTGATTTTGGGCACAAAAAAATCTAAGGACCAAGGACAGGTACGTCTCAATCTGGCCACTACACCCTCACCAATCCACTCCCCTTCAGTTTGCATATTTATACGGAGGGTTTGTCATCTTATGGGCTTTCCCAAGCCAAGTAATAGAAAGTGGACAATGAAACTCTTGACAGAAATTCTGTTTTGTTTAGAGCTACAACGATTAATCGATGAGTTGTCAACTATTAAATTCATCGGCAACTATTTTGTTAATCGGTTTGAGTAATTAAGGAGTAAAAGGAAAAAAGGCTAAATTCTCTGATTCCAACTTCTTAAATGTGAATATTTTCTGGTTTCTTTACTCCTCTATGACAGTAAACTAAATATCTTTGAGTCGCAGACAAAACATGACATTTGATGATGTCATCTTATACTTTGTGAAACACTGATCAGCATTTTTTTCACCATTTTCTGACATTTTATAGCCCAAACAACTAATCAATAAATCGAGAACAT
The DNA here is from genome assembly GCF_015220745.1 of Sebastes umbrosus. Lineage (NCBI taxonomy): Eukaryota > Metazoa > Chordata > Actinopteri > Perciformes > Sebastidae > Sebastes > Sebastes umbrosus. Next base: position 19,790,784 of record NC_051273.1, read on the forward strand.
AATTGACAGATTAATCAACAATGAAAATAATCGTTAGTTGCAGCTCTAATTTTGTTGCTGACTTCCCATTTCCAAAATCCTTCAACAGATACGCCAGTGCCACGAATACAGGAAACATCATTTACATTTATCAAACTATATATCCTAAATCAAAGTTCCGTTTAGCTACTTTGCAAATGTTATTTTTGACCTCTCAAATCACTTAATCTCATTGCATAGAAAATACATTCTTTGCTGTCCATCTTTATTTAAAGTAAAATGTTGCTCTTGTAAATGTTTAGAAACTAATGCACCCCTCTCTTGTGATAGACGTACTTCACCAGTTCTGAGTACTTACATTTTAACATCCCTTGTTACTGGTGCACCCTTGCTACTAATAAAACTGTGGCACACACGGCTTATAAATATATTTGTATAAATTGACTGATTATTTGATGGTGAAAAAGCTTACTTGGTGTTTTTGCTTTCTAGGGCACTGTTTCTCCTCAGTAAAGGAATGGTGAGTCATCTGCTCTACTTTACTTTGTTATGCTATTTATGCTGTTACACCATAGCAGTAGAAACAAGGATTTCTTTGTCTCCAACACCACACATGCTTTTCTTGCGTCATTTGTTTGTGTATATCAATAACTTAGTAATACCTATACCACAGTTGTTGTTTTTAAACATCAAATTCTGTCAAGGTTTGATTATGGTGATGTGTTTCTTTTTTTTTCTAGTTGCTGCTAATGGAGAGGAAGCTTGGGGAGGTGCATCCTCTGCTCACACTGTGCGGAACTATTGTAGAAAACTGGCAGGGAAACCCCATCCAGAAGGAGTCCCTGAGGGTCTTCTTCCTGGTCCTTCAGGTCACACACTACCTGGATGCCGGACAGGTAGGAAAACCAGCCTGGAAGGATTAGATTAAGTGGGACAGAGTTGTTTATACTGGTTTAAATTACTGTTCTGGTTGTCTCAAACTACTTGAAGCTGAGATGGTATATATATATTGTCATGTCCATGTCTCCCCAGGTGAAGAGTGTGAAGCCGTGTCTGAAGCAGCTGCAGCAGTGCATCCAGACCATTTCTACACTCCACGATGATGAGATTCTTCCCAGCAACCCAGCTGACCTCTTCCACTGGCTGCCCAAGGAACACATGTGTGTCCTCGTCTATTTGGTAAGGCCACTTCTCTTTCTTTGCCACATTAACGTTCTCCCAAGACAACACCAGGGCTGTTGTTGCTTTGATTTTTGTGGTTATACTGCAGTGTAAGTGTGTTTTTAGATTAGTAGCAAACTACTGGATTCTCCAACTTAACACACCGACCACATTAGCCACATTTTGGCTAGTTTTTAGTAGAGATGCATGGATCAGTCGGCCACCAATCGAAACCGGCCAGTTGTCAGCTGATCAGCCATAAGCCGTGGAGGAACAACCTTAAAAACATTTGGAACAACTTCGAGATTTGTTTAAGTGAGAGAAGGTTTTTAAACGTGTTGCAGTTTTGGAGAAAATGTTAGTTAATTAATAGTCAGTGTTTGGGTGGCACAATTAATCAAAATTATATCGAAATCGCAATATGGCTTACTGCAATTTTCAAATCACAGGAGGCGCAATATTTGCTAAAGGGGAAATGTGCGTCAAAATATCATTTAAAAAACTAACTACTAACTGAAAAAAACTAAATATTGTCCTGTCCTACACATCATATTCTACAGACTCAGGAAAACATCTTTGTTTGGTACATATTCCTGCAAAAATCTCACACCATAATCACTTTGTTTTTCAAGAAAAATGTGAATAGTCCCAGTAAAAATTATTGTTCCCTCTAATATCGCAATATCAGTCAAAATAATCGCAATTGGATATTTTTCAGAATCGTTCAGCCCTAGTCCATGTTTTAATATGAATCACAATTTCCCACGTAAGAAAAGTTACAAAAATGTTTGTGTATGCGGAATTATAGTTCTTAGAAGAAAGAAAATCAGAATCGGCATGTCAGCCTTTTAAAAAATCGGAAATTGGAAACGGCCAAGACAATTGCAATTGGGGCATCTCTAGTTTTTAGTTTAACTTGGTGTAGTCTATAAGTGGTTTTACACATGAAGTAAAGTACTCGCCTTACATCAAGAATGGAGTTTTCAAAGAACACTTCCTAAGCATGTTACCTTGTGCGTTTGGAATTTTAAAAGTGAAATTGTTTTCATCAAATATATTTGATACTTACTTTGTTGATCTTCTGTTGTGCTTTTATCCTCTTAAAGGATGCACACTGTAACAGCCGGGAAAGATTAGATGTTTTTGGCCTTGGAAATAATAGTCACACTACTTTCCACACCTGAGCCAGAATGCATTTTGACAGAAGAAGAAGAAGAGAGCACAAAGACAAGAGGTCGCCTTGCTGAAGTGTTTTCATTATTTGTTTAAGATACATCTAAAACTTTGTAATTAAAAGAAAACCAGTAATCAAGCCTTTATAAAGGACACAGTTAGTATTATCCTCATGGATAGCTTGACGCAACTGCTGTGTTGCAGCGATTTGGTTAACATGCACGTCATCATTAGGAATTGATTCACACAGTGCTTAATGTGAAGTCTTTCTTGTCATTTTACAGGTGACCGTCATGCACTCCATGCAGGCAGGCTATCTGGAGAAAGCTCAGAAGTACACAGACAAGGCTCTTATGCAACTAGAGAAACTAAAAAGTGAGTTACCCAACGTGTTCCTGTGCTTCCCTAAAATTATTTAATATTTATTCATAACTATATAATGGGGAACTGAGCTTTTCACACATATTTAGCACAACTTGTTTGTGTACCCTTTTTAATTGTTATCTCAATGTTTCAGTGTTGGACTGCAGCCCGATCCTCTCTACCTTTCAAGTCATTCTACTGGAGCACATCATCATGTGTAGACTCGTCACGGGCCATAAGGCCACTGCGTTACAAGAGGTATGTTGTTTCTGTATCCATGCTTACGTTGTCTTTAATTTGTGGCTGTGATGCAGCAGATGCAGTCCAGCAGCTTTATTTTGTAGCATGTCACAAAACCGGATTTGCATGCTTGAATGAGCTTGTGAATGTTCTGTTCTGTCCGTCAAGATCTCACAGGTGTGTCAGCTGTGCCAACAGTCCCCCAGGTTATTCACCAACCACGCTGCTCAGCTTCACACGCTATTAGTGAGTATTTTCAACTTTAAAAATTTGTGTTTGCCTTAGGGTTTCTACTGCAAGGCAAGTTTTAAGACAAAAAACACGAGATCATGGTCACAAATTCAAGCACAATAAGTTGCACTAAACTAAAACGTGTGTTTCTCTGTAATATCTACTGAAAACAAATCAATCCATTGTCGGTGGTTAACTTTCTATTTTACTTAGTTTTTCTTAAGACTATTCCAAAAGCTCTTATTCTGAAGAAACCACATTTTTTCAGTACTACTGTATCTCTGTTTTGGTTACAAATTGACATATGTTCCTGTTGCTCTCGTCATGTCCCAGGGTCTGTACTGTATCTCAGTGAACTGTATGGATAATGCAGAGGCACAGTTCACCACAGCTTTGCGGGTGAGTACGTGGTGATGTTACTGCCTCTCCTCACATAATGTCACCAGTGTCTTCTTCTCTCCTTTCCTCTCCTTTCCTCTCTTTGACTCGCATTACTTCTTTTTCTACTACTCTGCTGCTGCAGTTGCTCTCTCCTCTTATCTCAACGATGTCCCTATTGTTGTGTTTCAGCTCACCACACACCAGGAACTGTGGACGTACATCGTAACCAACCTGGCCAGTGTCTACATAAGGGAAGGGAACCGACACCAGGAGGTCAGTGAAGTAATAACGGCTCACGTCTTTAAATTACAACAATTATTAGAGATGATGAGTTTGTGAAGTATGATGCTGAGACCATCTTATCCACAACAGCGACTTCAGAGAGCAGACACAGAGAACACGTTGTTTATTTAGTGTTGACTGATTGACAGCAATACAGATGAATCTTCATAGTATGCATGAGTGATGAATGAGTGATGAATATCCTGAATGAATAACTCAATTGAGAATGGTTTCTGTAAGACAGAATAAAAATTATACAAAGAATGTTGCAAATTGCAAACTTAGTAGTGATTGAATCTGAATAACAGCAGCAGAAACAAGCTCAGAAACTGCCACTTAAAGTGCTGTACTGTGTCGTATCTCACAGTGAAACAGAATATTTGAGCTGTGTATTGTTACAATAGGGATTTAAATCAAATAATTTGCATTTGATTGGGACTGCTAAGTACTCAGATACTGAGACATAAATGAACAATTAACACAGGGACACACGATTAAAACTGGGGAAACGTATTTTTAATTTCTTTGGGACTTTGGGACCACATCGACCAACAGTAAATAAGTTCTGCATTCTATTAATAATTTACTTTCTTAATGAATGCGGGTTCTGCAGCCGCAGCGCACTGATGGTTTCTGATATAACCCCAGTTCTTACCTGAATAACACTAGGACCCTTGGCCGACCAAAAGCGGTGCCTGACTAAAAGTAACAACATAAAACCCAGTATATTATGAAAATAGTAGGGAATTTACAACAACAATGTAACGCAATGAAGCCCTTTTAAAAGAAGTGGTTAGTACACATGATATTATCTTTGCGGTTTACGTCTTTGTAAAGCCTGATCAGCATATCTGATAGCTTAACACAGACATATTGGTTGTTGACCACAAAGTAACAAGAAATTGCTGCAAGAAAAGCCACATTTACTGCATGTCTGTTGTAATTTAGAAACAGTAATGCCCTTACATAGTTTGTCCACTAGAGAGCGCTGTTGAGTTAATTTTCCAACTGTAAAATGTCCTACTCAGCACAGTACTTTGATAACCAAATTTAAGTGATCCTTGTCTTCTACTCTTAGAGCACAGTCTGTGGAGTATAGTTATAAAAGCATGCTCTTATTTTGAAATAAAGGAAACCTAAGTGTAAACAACCCTTTTAATAATATCTAATAGGTTCACTTTTAAAACTTATTTCCTGTTTTATTTCTTCTTCAGCTGTACAGCCTCCTAGAAAGAATAAACCCAGACCATAACTTCCCAGTAAGGTAAGAGGCATAAGGTTTTTTACAGTTTGTGTTTATATATAATAACAATGCATTTTGTTGAAACTGGTTCAGATTGTTAAATATACAACTTTTGTCTTTGTTTTGGATTCAGCTCCCATTGCCTCCGCGCTGCAGCCTTCTACATCAGGGGACTCCTGTCCTTCTTTCAAGGACGCTACAACGAGGCCAAGTATGTCAGACCTTAAATTGCTTCATGCAAACCTAAACACCTACAGATCCACCCTGTGCCTGCACATATGTTATATACGTGTATATTGTCGTGTTCCAGACGCTTCCTGAGGGAAACCCTGAAGATGTCGAATGCTGAGGATCTGAACAGACTGACTGCCTGCTCCCTGGTTCTGCTGGGACACATCTTCTATGTACTGGGCAACCACAGAGTAAGACTAAGATATACATGACAAATTTAACCTAATACCTCGCACAAAAGCTGATATTCATCTTACAATATTTGGTCTATGGCTGCGTCTGAAATCACACACTATGCACTACATACTCAATATGCGTGTTATCGTTCAACATCCCGTACCTACCTCATGAGACCAAATGAGGATTTGTGATAATCATAAAGTCTGAACTAATATTATAATTAATATATAAAAACTATATTACTCCTAGCAAAGTGGAATTTTATACTTACACTTAAATTGAAGCGTTATTGATGTTACAGAGTTGTCCGCCATTGTTTATGAACGTTGTCGTCACTACCGCATTGCATGGTGGGATATTTATGCCGCTGTAGTGTCCAGCGTTGCATACTGTAATACTTCATCGGAAATAGTATGCAATTCAAGTACTCTTGGTTGCATACTAGGGTTTCGGACACACTAAAGTATCTCACACACTGTTTTAGCGTACTAAATAGCATGTTAGTACGGAATTTCGGACGCAACCTGTGAACTCGGTTGAATAACAGCTGTTGAAACAATTATGTCACCAGACCAGAACATTTTTGTCTTATCTTTTTTTTAGTCAAATCAAAAATAAGAATAAAATGTTGTAATGTTTTTATCTGTTCTTGTTCACCCCCATGATGTGCCATGAGCAGCTAGCGCTTCCTTTGTAAAACCGTTTGTCCAGAGTTTTATAAATCGGGACGTTATTTTTTTGCAAACCATATAAACAATCTTTGTAATAAATCACAATGAACTTCACAGGATCTTTCCAAATCCATGCCTCATATCCCGCCTTGTTAGCCCCTATAATTAACTTTTAATGGCTCTATTGGTGAATGTATAGATATGCACATAAATCAGCTCGTTTTTTAGGTTGAGGCCAGATGAGCTGTACTGACTTTATTGTTGTGGCATGACCAAATTAAAAAATAAATAAAGAGTGATGGCACTGAATGAAGCCGGCTCAGGTTAGCTGACTCGTCAGTGTTCATGCGTCACAGTTGAGCCACTGAAGCATGTTTGTGTTAGTCAGCAAAGCATCGGTGCCATTTGATTGGGTCAGAGCACATCCACCTTGAGACTCCATCATTAATGTTGTTTCAAAGTAGGAGGTGCACTGCAGCTAAATGGGCCCTTCCATTCTTGTGCTCACGTAAGATGACAAAACAAAAATAAGTTATATGAAGCCACGAGATATAGATCCAATATCAACTGACAGAGAAACACTGAGATACTATAGGAATATTTTAGTAATTTATAACAATGGAATAACACTTCTATAACACTTCTATACTAAAACATATTCAACAAAACAAATTCCTTTTCCTACAGAAGCTAATTTGAAGCAAACATTTTAATAATTTGTGAGAGATTATTTATTTATTTATATTTTCTGTGCACAAATTATTAATTGTGTTAATGTTTTATGCACATGAATGATCCAAAAATAACCCCAGCTCTGTAGGATGCAATAGCATGCACATACAGTGAAAACCGCTTACAGTGATCAACCGCTTATATGGATCAAAAAGCTTGGGACATAATCATTCCTATACAGATGCTGTTTAAATAATTTGCTTAATTTATTCATTTTGGTTGTTTTCATACCTGACAATATATGGAAAAAAACATTTTAAAACTGTATTAGACTAACGTTAATTCACTTTTTGTATTGTTTTTTTACTTGACTCCCTTGATACTTTGCCTCGCGGAGCGGCTGGTGCTGTATGCACATTGAAATCAAGATGGGGAAAAATAGAGTAATCTTCTCTCTGCGCCACCGTAGCGACGGTAGCAGTAGGCTATGTAGACGGGACGCCTCCCTCCGTGGTTCATCTGCATGCACCGTCTGCGTTGCAATAACACAGAGCCGGCCAAAAACGCCGGCAGTGTCTCACCCTCGGTGAGGGAAAAGGCAGAAGAATTGTCAGCGAGGCAGTAAATAGTGAAGCCGTCCACTTCATTACTTTGTATTCATGTAATAAATATACAAAATGTCAATTAGATGGTAATCTGCATGAGAATTTGAAAATAATCATCCACTTTATAGTGATCAATTTGACCTGGACGGATGTGATCACTATTAGCGGTTTCCACTGCATATTGAAAGCCTTTTAATGCTTACAGTATAGGCCTACTATAGTCCTAGCAGGGTAAACGCAGGTGTAATTGATCAAATGAATCCTGTTCTCTTTAGTGTGTCACAGCCAAATTACCAGGGCTCTGCCCCCCCTCTAAGTGGAACAGGGTCATAGTTAATGTTATTAATTACACCTGTGTTTACCCTGCAATGACATGTCAAAATGGCTGCAGTGAAAAGGGCCTATTTATAAATGAGGATCGCCTTGTCGTGGTTTTGTTTTCTAAAAAGTTTCCCTTTTGTCTTTTAGGAAAGCAACAACATGGTTGTACCTGCTATGCAGCTGGCCAGCAAGATCCCCGACATGTCTGTTCAGCTCTGGTCTTCAGCGCTGTTGAAAGGTATGACATACATGACCTTTTCCTTTATCTCACACATCATTTGCGGTCTTAGATTATGTGCTTGTTAAACAGGCTTTGCATGCCCTATTTACTGTGAGAATGCTTGACTACACTAGCTGCATCAGGCATCAGTGACAATGGGGCCGATCTATTCAATTCAATTCTATAAGTATATACTATATACATTATATATTGGAATTTTAATTCCTGTTTAAGTTTTGACTAATTTGTTGCTGCATTAAAACGGTTTACACTTGAATTCCTGTTAATTTTGAAGATTTTTTTTCCCAAGCTGCAGGAGCAGGACTTCTTATTTTAACACATAACAATTCAATGAATTAATATCTATGCTTTTATTTGTTACATTTAGTTTTACAAAGTTAAAGAGAGCAATGTTTAAGTCAAGCCTGATGTTGCCTGACACATAAAATAATTATTCCAGTCACTTCCACCCGGTGAGGCGTACAGCTTGTTAGGGCTTCAACAAGCGATTATTTTCATTGTCGATTAATCTGTCAATTATTTTCTCCGTTAATCGATTAGTTGTTTGGTCTATATAATGTCAGAAAATGACGAAAAATGTTGATCAGTGTTTCCCAAAGCCCAAGATGACGTCCTCAAATGTCTTGTTTTGTCCACAACTCAAAAATATTCAGTTTACTGTCAGGGGAGTAAAGAAACCAGAAAATATTCACATTTAAGAAGCTGGAGTCGCAGAGTTTTCTCAAACGATTAATTCATTATCAAAATAGTTGACGATTACTTTAATAGTTGACAACTAATTGAGTAATCGTTGCAGCTCTACAGGTTATTAATTCAACTCTGGTTTCGGATCGGTCCTCTGTATCTTCAGATACCCAAAGTCCAGGTATTGCTAAAAGTTGGATGAATGCATCTCTAATATTGACCATGTGTTGTGCTTGCAGACTTGAACAAGGCCCTGGGGAACACCATGGATGCCCATGAAGCAGCCCAGATGCACCAGAACTTCTCCCAGCAGCTGCTGCAGGACCACATCGCTGCCTGCAGCCTCCCTGAGCATAACCTCATCAGTGTATGTGACACAGATTACAGTTTCCCTGTCATTACTCTTCATTATCACTTCTCACTCTTCTGCATCTCAATTTTCCGTGTCTTTATTTTAGCAGTGATGAGATTACAGTATTTTTCTGTTGTGATTTTCAGTGGACCGATGGCCCCCCTCCTGTCCAGATCCAAGCCCAGAACGGCCCGACCACCAGCCTTGCGAGCCTGCTATGAGGAACCTTCTGTCTGGCATATGGCGGTAGCTGGTACATTATCACAAGCAACAGATTGATGCCTAACAAACCTGCTATCAGACCACTGTAGCTGAGAGGATTTTTTTTAACAGGTCACAGAGTTCGGGCCTTCACTTTATTCGCTTCTCAAGATTGCTTCCTGATTGTCTGCTATCACTTCTTTAATTGTTGTAAAGCAATTACAACTACTGTTGTACATGTATTTCACACTTTCTGATGGCGTGGACGGATGCAGGGCAGAGGGTCGGACTCTTGATTAGAGTAGTGAAGGACACATAGCGACGTATAAAAGGGCTTCTTTGCCTCAGATATAGAGAACCCTTCTCTACGTTTGCCAGGTTGCTTTTCCATTTGTTGGAGAGAAAAAAGGAGGGGATAAGTAGGGGGGGGGGAGGGGCAGTAAAGAAATGTAGAAGAAATTAATTTATTCATGTTGATATTTTTGTATCTGTTGGTAAATATTTTACATCTCGCCTTTTTTGTATGGAACCTGTTTTTTTCATGCATGGAAGTTACTGATTTGGACTCCCTGTACACTAGTTTGGGTTGCGAACAATAAATTGGTTGATCATTTTTTGCACATATTAGAAAGAATAGCAACATCTTGTAATATATTTTGACACAATAATCCGTTGAAAACACAAATTGTCAGTTGACAGCTCGTCTGTGGACCAGGATATTCCTCTGTTTGGTCTGTTGAGGAGCAATGTTTAAATACTTCTCAGTTTTATATCATCTGTTGGCTGTCGGGGTTGCCACACACCCTTTTAAAGCAACATTTAACTAATGTATTTTTCCATAATATATTAATTCCAATGTTGATGTATTAATTTCTACAAATCAGGTCTAGACTCTTGGAGCTTACGGTAACCTTCAGATATTCAAAAAGCGAATTTATTTTATTTTGTTATATTTTAATTTGTCTCGATAGTTCTACTAAAATGGTTTCTTTACAGTATGTTTGTATAGATTTGCCACTCGTTGAACCTTTATTGTACAGTGACATTTTATAAAGTCAATTTAGTAAAGTGTGATATGTATTTTTAGCTATCCTATGTAGAAATCTCAATGCTTGGTATTTAAGGCACTCTGTAAGGAACACAGTTTAAGCTTGAGTACTAGCCATATTCTATCCAATGCCTATGTTTTTAATGCTTACATTGTTTTCAATAATTTTCCAATAAAAATATGATTGAAAATTTGTAATTTGCAGATTTAACTATCAGTTTGTCGACATTATGCTGTTTTGTTTTTTAAGCCTTTCAGTGCGTGGGTGCTGATTGCTTAATAATCATGTTTAGTGGAGCCAAACTGGGACACTAAATACCACTGATGACTTCAACAGGTTAAACAATAGAAATGGAATGTGAATACTGGAGCTGTATGATGCACAGTAGTTAGTTGTCAACTACTGCAGTAGTTATAGTAAGAGTTAGTGATGAGCATGTTCTTTAAGTAGCCTGTAGGTGGTGCTAGAGTTCTCAAATGTGTTTACATGCATGTAATTGTCCTGTTAGTGTTTTCTTCTAGACAACATGTTCTAAATACTGTAATATATTTCACTTAATGAACTTTTACTACAAACAGAACCTAGCATTTCTAGAGGAAAATATATGTAAACATCTATCTGGCTAGAATGTACCACCAAAGCTATTATGTAGTGTATGGTTTTCAGTGGTTAATCAAATTGATCACTTCATGCTTCTCACAAAGAGCCTAGCAATGTGATTAAGTGCAGTTATCTAATTGTTTTTACTGCGTTTCCAAAGCTTGATTCACTCAGATATCTCTGTATGAAAGAACTATTCAATGAACTGATTGATTGCATTATATAAAGCAGGGGTTCTCAAACCTTTTTGGGCCAGGGACCCCTTACAGGGGAGAAAATCTGCCAAGGACCCCCTTATAACCGTAACACCGATTAAGTATATGCTTACTACCATTTGTACTCTTAAATACTATTGGAACTATTTGTATTCTAAAACTTTTCAACTTAAATACTTCCGACCTGTTTCATAGTGAAACACATTTCACTTTCACTTTCACTTTTAATCATGTTAAGATAATCTTTTATGAGTCCGAAAAGTGGGGAAATTTGCAGTTATTGAATGTTAATACCACTTATGGACTCAACTTGACAGCATGTATAGCCTATATTTCAAGTAATTGATCTTAAAAGCTTTCAGAAAATGAACAGTTGCAAGACTGGCATAGTCCTAATAAATCCAGATATTGCTGTGTGTTACAATCATATTAGAGTTTCAGCGTGGGTGGGAGTAATGGACACAATATGCTTGTTTTATTGGCGCAAATGGTCTCCATCTGTAGACATGCACTTTATAATGATAGAGCACAATTAGCAAATTATTTCGCGGACCCCCCTGACAGAGTGCCACAGACCCCATGTTGCCCCTCCACACTACCAAGTGGATTTAACAAGCTATTTGCGGCTTGTGTGGAAGTCTACACTCGGCCTTTTATGTATCCTGTGGGGTTAACACTGCACAGACACTTGAATGAACCAGTGTTGAGCTATCCCAAGGACTTTTGTGCACACCTCCATCCCTGCACCTGTTCAGTGAATTGGTTTAAAGAGGTGAGAAATGAGAAGAAGGCTGCTGCTCTCATGCCTCCTTTAGCAGACCCCATAGAGCAGCTTGAATAGGAATACACCTGAGAGCACTTCCTCCATATTGTAGCTAAGGACTCCCTGATCTTCTGCACCATTATTTCCTTGGCTTGGACCTCTACAAGGCAGGTGGTAAACTGTGATTCAAAGAGGTGATCATTATCAAGGTCTGCAGTTAGCCAGGAAACATAGGGGGGGCTCTCAGTCAGTGAGGATAACTTCAGGAATTCCCACACCAGCACCAGATCACAAGTTGTGTCCACAGAGGTGGCCTGGCTAGTTATGTAGTCCAGCCGCATGTCAAGCCAAGCCAGCACATGTGTATGGGAAAGGGTCTCTTGTGTCTCTGTGTGTACTTCAGGAGCAGGCTGACCAGGTACACCCTGAGGACAACAGTGTACCTCAGAAACATAGTGGCTCTCAGGAAGGTGGCATGGGGACTCTTGTCTCTGTTGATCCTGGAGCTGCTACAGGGTCCTCTGTGGTCCCAGAGGAAGATCCTGAGGGGTTGGAAGTGAGCCAGATCCATGAAATGTCTACTTTGCAACCAGTCGTGCTGTTCTGTCTCAACTACCATCCCATGTAATGCAGGATTATTTAACTGTTAAATATCCAGCATAAACAAATGCACCATACAATCTTGTTTAATTGACTCAATTAAAGCAGCAGTGTGTATAAATGGAGCAAATATGATTAAAAACTCCTAATGGGATCTGCAAAATTTCACAGATCGGAAGAAAACAACCAATCAGAGCTGAGCTGGAGCCCGCCGTCTCTGAGCAGCTGTCAATCACTCTCAAACTCCGATCAAACGGTCAAACTAGGCAGCGCTGATCAAAAATGAATCAATATTCTGTTCGTTTAATGCCTATTTCTTGCATAAAAATGTTTTCAGAAACCTCTTGTAGTGTGCTGTTTAGCTGTAAAATGAGAATGTTGAGATCAGTTGAGGAAATACCAAGCACCGCCCACCAGCTGGAGCACAGCCAATAGGAACACTCAATAGGAACATTCTCTCTCTCTGAAATGACCTGTGATTGGCCAAAGTCTCCCGTCACGGGCTAGATTTAATAAAGCCTGCAAACAGAGCCACGAGGAGGTGCAGAAGTCTAGTTTTCCCTCAGAACACTTGAATTACAATATGCTGAAAGGTTCCTTCTGGAAGTAGATTTCAGAGTCTGAGGTGTAGGACATCCCGCCTCAGGAACAGCACGTACCCTGATGCTATATGGCACCTCAACTCTAATGCATAGGCTCTTTGCAGGAGGAAATTGAGCTCCAGTCAACACACTTAGGAATGTTTTGCACTAGACACTTTAGGGGAAGTTGCAATAGCACAAGGCTCTTCACAGTATTTTAGCATTTTAGGATTTTATTGGTCTGAATGATTGTATAAATGTAGGTGGTTGTCTTCTATGTCTTTTATATGTGTGTGCTTTTGTCTTTTGTCTGTTTTTAATGAGCACTGCACTGAAACAAATTCCAATCAACTGTGGGTTGACATGGCAATACAAGTATTGATTAATTGATTGATTGATTATTATGGTATTTTCTGCCCGATGATGCCAAAAATATTCTGCCAACTGCAGGTTTAAGAATGATTCAGTGAACAAAACTCCTGTTGTGTCACACAAGCATAATGCAATTAAATGAGTACAATAAGAGGTTATTATGCAATTAAATAGTGGTGTTTATTTATTTATATGCTCTTATTAAATTTAATTTGGAGTTTTAGGTTTGCCATTCAATCCTGTCCCTATAGTCACACAAACGCATCATTTCTCTTTACATCCTGTGTTGGGGAACTTAACATTTCCGAGGTGTGTATGAACGCAGCATGACGCCGCCTGGCCGCGGTGGCTCATTACATGATGAACCGGAGTGGCAGCGGACAGCAGAGAGAGAGAGACGAGAGAGCAGAGAGGGGATCCCCGGGATTTATACCTCTGAAGACAGCCAAACAACCAACATCTGAATAATCACAGGGGGGGGAACACTCGGTCAAGCTCCTCCTAGACTTCGTAAGTTCATTTTATTATCACACATCAACTATTTTTTTTTTAATTAAATCAATTAAATTATGACGAACGACGAAGAGGAAGTTTCTCTTATCGGCGTTAGCATCGGCGGCTAACTTAAAGCTAACTAGCTTAGCATTAGCTTGATGTTAGCTAAAGGTAACAGTTAGTGTGGTCGCTCAGCTACACACACACACACATTTAAACTAACTTCACACCGGCAAAACTTGTATTTAAAAGCACAAATACAGTAAAATATAATGTAAGTTATAATATATATAAACCTTTCAATGAATGCTACTAAACAAAAGAGTTAAAAGTGTAATTTTCTGTGTTTAATTATGATTTATTTGTGATTAAGTGAGAGTCTGTCTGGGCAGGTTGAGTGTCCAGGGAGTTAGCTAGTTAGCATGCTAACTTAGCTTAGCTTTAGCCTTTTAACACACTGAGATGGGGTCCATTTCATTGTCTGTCGTGTGTCGGTATTTGGAGACATCCAAGCTATATGTGTGAATATCTAGATTTACATTTTAAAGGAGTATATGTGTTGAGTGACTTTCCCTATAATCAATATAATATAACCACATAAATAGGCTGTTAGCTCGGGGTTAGGTAGCCACTGGGGTTTCTGTAGCCGGACAGATGGACAGGTTGTTGTTGGCAAGCCAAGTTAACGTTAGCATGAGATAGCTTGTTGTTGTTGTTGACGGGGTTAGTTGAGAAAAAGCATTATTTTGAAGCAAAGTTGGGTTTCACTAAAGTTTATATATATAATAATAAAGCAGTATTATCACTGGTTTAGTGCTAAACCGGCTGCTGTGGATGGGTTTGATTATTATGGGCTTTCATGGAGCCATTGATCTCAGAAGTTTGTCAGATTAGCTCAACCGTGAAAAGCCTTTTTATGGAGGCGTGTAATGGTGGACGGTGGTGCCTCCGTCAGGGTGTCTGTCTGTCTGTCTGTCCACGACGTGGTAGTAGCAGCTATCACCCACACAACAGATTATATACACAACCAAAACGCCTACTTTGTGTTTGCACCAGAATACTAATATTTCTGATATCAAATTCACCACTTTATGTATATAATGAGGTGGCTCAAATCTAAGGGCATGCTTTATAACTACCATTTCCCCTTTGAAGTCAAGCATTAATGAAAGCATTACTGTGATATGAATCATTTGATGTATCTATCTATCTATCTATTTGATGCTAATTGTGAGATTATATCTGAATCATTTGATCTATATCTATCTATCTATCTATATATCTATATATCTATTTGATGCTAATTGTGAGATTATATCTGAATCATTTGATCTATATCTATCTATCTATCTATCTATATATCTATATATCTATTTGATGCTAATTGTGAGATTATATCTGAAACATTTGATCTATATCTATCTATCTATCTATATATCTATATATCTATTTGATGCTAATTGTGAGATTATATCTGAAACATTTGATCTATATCTATCTATCTATATATCTATATATCTATTTGATGCTAATTGTGAGATTATATCTGAATCATTTGATCTATATCTATCTATCTATCTATCTATATATCTATATATCTATTTGATGCTAATTGTGAGATTATATCTGAAACATTTGATCTATATCTATCTATCTATATATCTATATATCTATTTGATGCTAATTGTGAGATTATCTCTGAATCATTTGATCTATATCTATCTATCTATATATCTATATATCTATTTGATGCTAATTGTGAGATTATATCTGAATCATTTTATCTATCTATCTATCTATCTATCTATTTGATGCTAATTGTGAGATTATATCTGAATCATTTGATCTATCTATCTATCTATTTGATGCTAATTGTGAGATTATATCTGAATTATTAAATTCTCTGTTGTGGCTCTGCGTGTGATGTTTTTTTCAGGCATCTACAGCAAGATAGCTATGGGTGATGTTGTTTTTGAGTGGTCACATCAAGTCAGATTTATTTTCACCTGTCTTTTGAGGTGTGCTTAAAATGAGCAGCCGTGTGTATATCCCTACCTCTGCCGAACAAGTGCCCTCCTTTTAAGAGCAAGCAGACAGTTGGCACCCTTGGCTAGTGATGGGGGACACATGTCGCTTTGCATTTTATGTTGGGCCTTGGATTAGCCTGAGGAGGGGTGCCTCTTATGAAAAACCCTCCTGAGAGTGATGTGACCAGACAGGCATGACTCGAGATCCACTCTTATTCTGCTGCATCAGGACTGAAACGTTTTGATAATACATCTGTATGTTCCACCTCCCACTAG
This sequence comes from Sebastes umbrosus, assembly GCF_015220745.1. NCBI lineage: Eukaryota > Metazoa > Chordata > Actinopteri > Perciformes > Sebastidae > Sebastes > Sebastes umbrosus. Next base: position 19,806,973 of record NC_051273.1, read on the forward strand.
GTTTTTTTTTTTGCTTGTGTCACAGGCTGAAAGGTACCTTGCCCATTGTTGCCGTTGTTAAGTTTATTATGGTTATATTATACAGTATATTATGGTATTATTCGCAGATCATTCCTTCTGGAATTTAATCTTGCTACAAGTGTCTTTTCAGTTACAACATGTGCAGTTCAATCCTCATATTGTGCAATGGGCGTAAATGCAAAGAGTTAGGGCTGTCAGTTGATTAAAATATTTAATTGCGGTTAGTCGCATGATTGTCCGTAATTAATCACAATTAATCACATATTTTTTATCTGTTTTAAAATTTACTTTAAATGCAGATTTGTCAAGTGTTTAATACTCTTATCAACATGGGAGTGGGCAAATATGCTTGCATTATGCAAATGTATTTTTATATTATTGGAAATCAATTAACAACACAAAACAATGACAAATATTGTTCAGAAACCCTCACAGGTACTCCATTTAGCTTAAAAAAATATGCTCAAATCATAACATGGCAAACTCAAGCCCAACAGGCAACATCAGTGTGTCAGTGTGCTGACTTGACTATGGCTTGCCCCAAACTGCATGTGATTATCATAAAGTGGGCATCTCTGTAAAGGGGAGACTTGTGGCTACTCATAGAACCCATTTTCATTCACATATCTTGAGGTCAGAGGTCAAGGGACTACTTTGAAAATGGCCATACCTTGCCAAAATTTAGCCAAAATTTAGAGTGTTATTTAGCCTCCTTTGCAACAGCTAGTATGACACGTTGGTACTAATGGATTCTTTAGGTTTTATAGTTTTATATGATGTTCGTATCATCACTCTAGCTTTAAAACTTAGCCAGCTACAACCTCCCGCTACAACAGTGAATCATGCTTTTTACCAGGAGATGTAACATTCCCCCCACATTCTTCTTTGTTTCTGACCTATTCTAATGATTAACCACAATATTCAGACCTAATACTGGTGATAACTCTCTTCAGGTTAGTATGGTATCGCTCTTATTGTTTCCATCCATCCAAGTCTGGCTGTGGTGTTATCATAATAGCATCTGTGTAGCTCACTGTAGGACACGGTTTTAACGCAGCAGTTGTTAGGGTCTGGTCGAGCGTGAGCCCAGCCATTGTGAAAATGTTAACAGGAAATGCTGGGGAAACCATGAAATCGACTAGCTAGACGGTGTCGATGTGGATGAGAGGCGAGGGACCTTTGTTGTACTATAGTTTTTAAGATTGGGATTGTAACCCGTGGTGATATTTTCAGGGAAATACTGACTGTAGGATTCAGACAGTCATAATCATGTCTTGTGAATCAAATAACTTTGCTTTCATTTCCAGACAGTTGTGATACATACTGCTTGCTACACTGAGCAAAGTTCTTTATGCCATTTTGAATTACTGACTTTTCCTAAAGGTTTGAAAGTGATTGAATGCTTTGGTTCAGATCATGTAGTCAGGTCTTCCAGGAAGGACAGACATGCAAAGCACAAGCACACTATTCACACAAATGGGAGAAAGGACACATAGAGGGAGAGTGAGACAAGAGGAGAGGCAGAATCCCCCAGGAGGATGAAGATCCAGATCCAAAACATCTGGAATGAGGCGACGACAGTGAGGGGGAGAGTGAGAGGTCCCAGGACGGCCGATTGTCCAGCACAGAGAAGCCTGAGTGAAAAGAGAGGACATGGGGCAGAAGATAGGGAGAGAGAGAGAGGCATACAGCTTGGACGCTTGTGCTTGTGGGACAACAAGCAAACAGAGGGTTAGAGAGATGCAGTGGCTTTCAGGAAGTTTACAGTATTCTCGCTGGCAGGACAAATGTGAACTTTAAATATTCTGATACTATTTTTTCCTTCCCGATACTGATTCCGATAACTGAACTTGCGGTATCTGTAGATACCGAGTACCGATCCAATACCAGCATGATAAAAAGTATATATAGTTGTTGTTGTTGTTGTTGTTGTTGTTATTATTATTTAACAGCTGTTTACTACTGACCATGTATGGATAGTGGACAGTAGTTGCCAGTGGCAGCCTTGATACATCTAGGGCGACAACACAGTGAAGGCTACTGTTTTGGAGCGGCGAAAAAGAATTGATTTCTGGTTAAACAAGTTGATTTTTTTCTGGGTTAATAAATTATTGATTGGTGCATAGAGTTGCGTACTCGCTGATACTCGATCCTGAATTTTGGTCATTATCGGACGCAACTCTAATGTGAACTATACATGCTAAGCTTAGTAGAATACTTGAAACTGAGACCAACCCGCCTGGGATAGCAGGTTCAAAGTGTGATGTAATCAAACAATAAGAAACTAACTGAAAGCTAAGGCAGAAAAATTAGTTTTAAGTTTGGATTTAAAGACCTCAACAGAGTTAGGCTTGCTGATGTTTTGAGATCCTGCAGCCTGCTGACTTGTTTTTGATGCTGGGGACAGACGTTAGTCCTGTATTCTGAGAGCAGAGAGCACAGGATGGTATAAAAAGGAGATCAGACAGGTATGAAACGGCGTGCCCTTTTACAATTTTGTAACTCCTCAGAAGTGCCTTAAAGTCTTATGTGTTTCAACTTAGCAGATCTATATAGTATTTTTAAGATCTGAATGCTTTCTTGTGCTTTGAGAACTGCCTGTTCTGTCGGTTTCCCTGTTGTATCAGATGCCAAGAGGACAGGAGTACTTGTTTTGGCCTCAGGGTCCCACCCAAAGGCCTTGGGCAATTCATGGAGCTGGAGAAGAGCAATCTTCCAATGTTTGACAGACTGAACCGTTTCTTGTTTATCCTGTTGGACTTCATATTGACTCAAACATGTGTATTTATAGTGTGACCAACCTGTCTTACACAGTTAGAGGTACATGAAGGGATTGATGAGTTGGGAATTGACTTAAATGAAGCTAACCTCCTTAATTTCAGTTGCATTATAAACACACTTTGAGTTTAGACTAGTTCATAGCCTCCACCACACTTAATACTTCCCACCTCGACTGTAACTTCACTTACTCTGCTATTTGTGTGGCCAATGCCCAATGAAATACTGGTTCAGACTGGACTGGACTTCTGGTATTCCTTCGATAAATAGCCACCTGTTGACCAGGTGGGCCATATGGCTTACAATGAACTGGCCCTTGAATAAATAGTAAGAAGTGGTATTTTATTGTCAAGAGATTGCCCTGCATACCTGTAGAGGCACTGTTTTCATGAGGAGGTATAGAAATTCAGTGAAAATGTTTCCTTTTTGTTTAACGCTTTTTAAAATAAGGTGGGTTGATAAAAATAAAGGGGAGATAGAGAATGTGTAAGACACCCTTTAGTAATTTCTCAGTTGTCATTTCACAATTGCTATTAAAGTAGAAAAGGCTTCAGACAAAAACAAAACTCAGCAGATACAAATAACACCAGTCCAGCTGCCACGTGTTTTCTGGCAGGTATTGTGGACTCTCTCCCCCCAGCACAAGTAGCCGGTTAAAATGTATTACCCTCCCCACCTGACATATTTAAAACAACACTTAAATGCATGAAAGCTATGTAGTATTGAAGGTAGAGGTAGAACGATTAATCGGCGCCGGTAGGATCGTTTTTGGCGGAACTGGGCTCTGATAAAGGCCGATGGCTGCACATCACATTAACCAGTCATGCAGGGACGTACATCAGCGTTTTGCATGGAGGCTCCGAACACAAAGTCAAGGTAGAGGGGGAGAAAAAAAGTTATATCTTGAATATATAACACAACACTATCAGCTCTTTGTCCACAATACAAGAAAGACAGGCAGACAGGAATGAAAATAAATCATGCACTGTTACTTTAACATACCAATTTGGTGTTCTCTCTTCCAAATAATCCAGCCACATATCCATTCATGAAATGAAATCGCACACTTAAGGATCCTCCTTACCCTGGGAATATGCACGAACATTAATGGTTTGCAAGAGGGGCATTAACAATGTAACGGGACGCACAACAGAAGTAATCCTGGCCAGTTATACTGTAAGCCACAGAACAGTGCATCGCCCATTTCAAATACATAGAACATTTTCCAATGATGTAATCCACCAAATCCCACTTCAGGATATTCTCTTACAAATGATTAAATTCGGAGTGACAAAAAACAGATTTATGAAAAATGGCGTATGCAAAGCAGCTGACTAGGCTGCTGCAGAAGTAAAGAAGATATCGGCCAGTTAATTCGCTATATAACTTTGTTATTACATCAGCCTTTAAAAATCCACTATCGGTCGACCTCTTAATGAAAGAAAGTCCACTTCTGCTTTGTATTCCCTTCAGTGTGTAGCTGTATGGCAACATTTCCTAGAAAAACACCATATTCATTCAACACATAGAGTAATATGCATTCACAGGGGCTTTCCAAAGTTTTGTTTTAGCTAAACAGCCGCCTGCCTGCCTCTGTCTCTGTCTGACCGGCCACTTCTCCAACTATGTTTCTTTTAAGTTTTGGTTCCACTAGTGTTTTTATGTGACAACCCACATGACCAGTATCGCCTGAAATAACATCTGATCTGATATAAACAAGACTTATCGCACATTTACAGGTTATGGAATACACATTTCTAAAGTTGTTGTTTTTTTTCCAGTCTGCCTGTAACAATTGCTTCCACTGTGTGGCCGGTGCTGACATGGCAACTCTCCACTCTCAGTGCAGCAAACAAGCAGACCGGTGACTTGGATACATGCAGCAGCAAGGCATGTGTCCAAGAGGGGACAAACTGACTCCCTGCCACATGGCTGTTTTGTGTGCACTGTCATGCCTGGCTTAAATGCCATCAAAACAAGGGTTAACTAGGCTGACTTTGGACGTTTTACCCCACTGGTCACTTAGCAAAGTAATCAGTTTCTTGAGTAGCTAATGAACAGTAGTAGACACAGAACATGTTTGTAAAATCACAGCTATTGATGAAGAATCAGGTGAAATTTATAGTGTCACGCGAGTTGATCAATGGTAAAAATAGTCCTGAAATGGTCGTCCTTGTGCCAGGGTGCTGTGAGGTGTTCCACACACTGCATTGATTGTCTTCTGCTACGTCACTCTACACAGGAAAAAAAATGACCTGATTATCATTCCTGAAGCTCGCTGTCATTCCCACTGCTCCGAATCTGTTGGATGAGTCCATTATCAGGCTAATATCATGCAGCCCTTCGGAGGAAAATGACTTGGGTTACAAATCGTACATTTAACATCACCATAATGACTCCAGAATTGAATTTTGGTCATCATATTTTAGACCAGCAGGACTCTCCCTAGAATTCCTGGGTATGATGACACGTATCATTGTTTTATGCTTATATGAAATACCTTGGACATTCAATTAATGTTACTCATACTCAGATAAAATGAGTTCAAGTTTGGGGCTTTAAGTGATACTTGAGACCTGAAAGGTCACTGTAAAAAGTCTTCTTTGATGGAGAACAGGAGCTTTGCTTGAATTCAGTCAGTTACAATGGATTCGAGGGGGGGTAAATATTAACCGATTCGTATCGGATATCGATACAATAGCCTTAGATACGGCTACATCGATACAAAACTATCAGAGTCCGACTCAAATGTTGAGGGGAATCAGTCAAAATCGATATGCCCGTTATAAACAGGTACAGTCAGAAATGGCTCCACTTGAGCCACTTTTTACGTTTGATGTGTGTGTATGACAAGAATGTGGTAAGAGCGGAAAGAGAGAGAGCGAGGTGTCGGTGTGTGTGTGTAGACGTTCTGCTATTGTTAGCTCCACAGGTTTTTACGTAGAAATGTAACATTTTAGAAGCGCGTATCTCCTTCCAACCTCTCCAGGTAATCACTATTACATGTGCCCCAGGCACGGCGTTTCACCATGACCACCTTGAAATAAAAAAAAAAAACAGCCTGAAAATGAAGAAAATCTGAAATGATTGCATTAGAGTCGATGGAGCAGAGCCGTGTAGTTGTCGGACCCTGGCCGAAGCTGGCCGAGAGTCTGCGTACTGAAAAAGGGTCCAGGTTAAATACCCAGTCATGACAACACTGTTGCGTGTTGTAACAAGTGCAACAGACAACACCTAACAGACAACACTTAACAGCCACACCCAATGTTGATGTTGTGTTGAGTCATTAAAAAGGCTTAACTTGTGCCAAAGATACTATTTAAATCCTTGCTGGATAACATTATTGTTTCTTTAATGAATGTGGGTATCTTCCAAAAGGTGTAGGCCACAGGTCATACTTTTTAACAAGTGAAACCCTAATACTTACATTTTCATGCTCGTTGTGGTGCTGAAAAGGAATGCATGCTTATTTGTAAAATGACTACTAGTCTGTGGGCATTGGTTATCATGAAAATGAATACTTGTCTACTAGCTGAATACACAGACTTCACTCTGTCTTTGTGTGTTTTGTGTATCTAGACTTTAAATAGATTTTGTAACCATTTTCAGCATGTAAATGCTGGCTAAGCTGGTGAAAGCTTTGCTTAAACATACTGCTTGTTGTACTCATTGGCCTGTAGATGCATAACCTCAGGAGGTAAAACCCCATGATCATAATCCATTATCACAGATAATCAACATTGCAAAAAAAAGTGTAGGACATTTTACTCACTTCTTTTGTACTAAACAAGTTGCACTTGAAGTCTTGTGAAAAAGATGCTTGCCATGGAAGCTGCATTTTAGTTGTAGTCTTTTCCTTTATCTTTTCTATTTGCCTATAAAAGCCTAGCAGGTTACAGCACATCATCCAACTTAACTAGGCATTCATTGGATCTGGTACAATTCCTCATTCTTCTTGGAAAACGCTTAACGAGTAATTAACAAAGCTGCATGGCAAGTTTTTCTGCATGCATTTTCTGCATGCACTTTCTGCAGGTTGTTGTGGTGAGGATTTCGTTGTTTGCCCTAAGATATTTTGTTGACAGTATTACATCGTTCAAATCACTTAAAGCCAGGGCATGCAATTTATTTTTGGCGTCTATGGGCAAAAATCCATAACAAACTTTCAACATATTGTTTTGTGTCAAGTGTTCTGAGAGAAAACTAGTCTTCTGCACCTCCTCTTGACTCTGTTTTCAGGCTTTAGAAAATCTAGCCAGTGACGGGACACGTTGGCCAATCATACTTCATTTTTAAGAGAGAGGGCGTTCCTATTGGCTGTTCTACAAATGCAGATGTGTGTGCTCGACCCTTCAGGCAGTGAAAGTGAAGACTGATTCAACAGCGGAATATCCTGCTGGAAAAGTTGCTATTCCAGCATTGGTAACAACTGCCTACACTGCCGAGCAACCCAAAAAAGGAAGACAGACTTAACTAAAAGAGAGTCTAGCAATATTGGTGACTGCGAAGCGTTTCAGAGATGAGAGAAAATGTTGCTGATAGTTTAGCCTTCTGTTTACGGATACGGCTCGGGGAAAGCATCATTTTCTCTCCATCTCTCTAACAGTTTAGCCTAAACTATTAGCACTATTTTCTCTCTTTCTCTGAAACGCTTCAACGATATTGTAACTCGCTAGAGCTTCAAATCCCAGTACACAGTCTCGAGGGGCTTTACAGGCCCACAAGTTTGCAAAGAAAACAGGAGGGTAATTCTCATAGTATTGGCGCTATATAATGGCATCGGGGATCACAATCAAGACAACAGCTGTCACAGTGTGTCAGTGTGCTGACTTGACTATGACTTGCCCAAAACTGCATGTGATTATCATAAAGTGGGCATGTCTGTAAAGGGGAGACTCGTGGGTACCCTTAGAACCCATTTTCATTCACATGTCTTGAGGTCAGAGGTCAAGGGACCCCTTTGAAAGTGGCCATTCTCTCGCCGAAATTTAGCGCACATTTGGAGCGTTATTTAACGTCCTTCGTAACAAGGTAGTTACAACCGCAACCTTTAATTTGCAACTAGTTAATGCGTAATTACTACTTGTCTCTGAAATCTGTATTTGTAGATGAATTTCTTTCATGTCTGATATCATTTGGATGTCTGCTCTGCACAAAATGTTTTCTTCTGTGCAGTCTAACCTAGATTAACCCCTACTGAAGAGGATCTCCTAAAAGTCATGATCGCCAACTTAGCTCAAAAATATGTGTCAACTGACCTACTTTACCCAGTTGTGTGCACTGATGATGTGCTCAGCTCCTAGTTGTCTTGTCTGGTACACTGTATTACTTTTGCACCCTTTAAGCTCTCTTTTTTTTCTCTCTCATTTTACTCTGGTCACTTCCTGCTACCATCCATTTCTGAGAAAATGTAATCTGATAGCAGTCTGCTTGTGTCCTGGCCCTCCAGTCTGTATGTGGGTATGGGCTTCTGGTTTTTACAGGATTATGGAGTAACCATTTGGAAGCAATTTGGCTGAAATTGGAGATTATCCCTGTCTAGGGTTTTTGAAAACATTTAGCTCTTCCTTTTTATTATAGCCAGTAAACATTTGTGGTTGAAAATGTATCCAGTGATTTGAGGCTAGGTTAACTTGAGATGTTAAGGTGCTTTACAGCTTCATAATCTAGACATTCCTTATGTCATTTCATGGTCATTAAATTATGATCTGTTGGTGTGAATCAATTACTAAAAATACTACAGAAGGCTTTTATGCATTGCACATGTATGTCTGTGCGTGCTTGCCAAATGCCGAAGAGATGTGTGCTTTTCATTTTGTGATAGCTCCCTATGCTATAAGAGTACGTTAACAAGTTCATCAAACATAGCCGTTTATGTTTTAATGTGTCTATATATATGGTCATGCATTCTTGTGTGCTCACGTACAAAAGCCTGGTTTGCACTTCCTGGACTTACTGCTGTTGTCGTTGTCACGTTGCTGAGGGAGAATCCAGGTGGAGACATGCGCACACACACATACACTCTGTGTGTGTGTGTGTGTGTGGCTCGGGCTCTCGCTCGCTCACACACACACACACACATGATCACACACACACAGAGGCAGCCTGGCAGATTCAGGGTTAAAGGCTTCCATTTTGTTAGGTAACACCCTAATGGTCTGATCTGTCAGTGGCGTTAAAATGGCAGGGGCTTAACCCTTGGCGTTCGGGACACAACCAGTAGGGGCACACACACACAGAACACACTCTGGGCTGGCCGAGCCTACAACAGAACAACTGAGGAGGAGGAGGAGGAGGAGGGGAGTGTGTGAGGAAGGGAGGGGTAGAGGGAAGGACGAAGGAGCGAGCAAGTGAGAGAGAAGACAAGGAAGAGTATTTTTCACTTGGGTACAGTTAGATTATGGCTCAGCTAACCACATGCGCTCTGCACCCTTCTCCCTCCCCCAACCATGGCACCACCTCAGCTGGGTCCCTGCCCCCACTCCTAGCTTGGTGAGCACAGATTAGCATAGGTAGATATTTTTTTTCAATTTGGAAGACATCCCAAAGGAAAAGAGCTTTACCCTTTGATAGCTTGAAATGATTTTATAATTGAAAAACATAGGTAGGATAAGACATTGATGAAGCAGCAAATTGATTTTTTAAAGATAATTTTTAGGGCTTTTTGGCCTTTATTTGATAGGACAGTGGACGGACTGGAAAGGGAGAGAGAGAGAGAGCGACATGCAGCAAAGGGCCGCAGGTCGGATTCAAATCTGGGCTGCTGCGGTAAGGGCTCAGCCTTGATATATGGGTGCCCACTCTACCAAGTGAGCTAGCGGGACGCCCAGAAATCAATTTTTGTAATGCCAGAATTGATATAAATGCCTCATTTGAGCCTATGCGGAGGTACAAGGAAGTTACCGGTTTTATTGTTGTAGTCTGAGTAACGTGATGTCATATGTGTTCCGTATCCGTCAACCAAAACAAAACGCAGCGAGTCGAAACGAAAAAGCAGAAAACGGCGGAGGGTCCGTGTGGGTACAACCTGCACTCTCACATGTTAAATCCAAAGTTGTAAACACTACACATACAGTAAAGTATGGAAACACTTTGGGTTTCACACATTGCCAAGAAAAGCAGAGCTAGACATCATGGCTAAAGCTGCATGCGAACTCTGTCATGGACAGAAAACGTTATCGTATTGTGGTAACGTGTAATCAAGCCGGTCATCACTTATATCTACGTGGTCAAATCGGCCCTACTAAAGAATCACCCTGAATTTAAGATAATCATCGCCTTGTCATATCTGCTCGTAAGAAAATTGGCAGTTTGAGCGATCAATTCAATATTACAAGGGCCAGAGTCCCTAAGCCACACAAGAAAAAGAGTTGTCGCTCTGCTGTCTTTTATTGGGCCATAATAATCCATACTTGTATTGCATTTATTGGACAGTATAATTGTTGTTTCCCTTCTCATTGAACCCTAAGGACACAGTTGAAAAGCCTCAGTATTTTTAAAATGGCTGTTAATGTGTTGGCTGGCTGGGTCCGGTCCCAGTGGGGAGATCATTACAGTGCTGGAGATGAGAGGCTAGCACGCTACCTGAGGGGATGAGCTTTTGCCATTGATCTGCTCTCTGTGAACTACTGGACACAATACGAGAGCGACTGCGAATAAAACCTGTAATGTCAGTCTAGGTCACGAGATTTCCATTTTCTTTCAGGCAAGTGCATCTTATCCTGCTGCACTATACACCTTATTTTATAGACAAGAAGACTAATGTTAGCATATACGGCCTTCACAGAGAAATGTAAATTTATTAAATGTATTGATTTGAGCAGGCCTGCTTTGAAGCTGTTGCTGTGTAGGAAACAGCTTTAAACCTTTTTATTTAGATTATTTTGAATGGGCAGTAGAAGCTCCCCCATCCTTTGTTTTGATCTAAGATCTGCTCTGCCCTTAGGCCTTATTATACCGAGAGGGAAACGAGAGGGACATGCATCTCCTCCTCCTCCTCCATAGTCTCCTGAGAGGAACAGACACAGATCACTAATCACTGGCTGCCTTCTCCTACTCTCTATCTCATCCTCTCGCCATTTTCGTTGCTGTTGTAGGTAATGCATTCGCATGTCAAAGGGATGCATCTTCGTGAGGTTTCATCGTTACATGGGCATACAGCAAACTCTATAATTTTATATATATTATATTCTATAAAACTCTTTAAATTCTTCTGTCTGTCTGTCTCCATCTCCCCCATTTCAGTGCCCGGGACAGGGCTGCTTCCGCACTACTGTACACATATGCACCTCTACACACAACAAACAGCAATATCCATTTGAGAATAACGAATAATAATTAATGTTGAATATGAATAATGTTGTGGGCTTATTCCTTATTACATGGGCTATTTTGGGATTTATATATTATTATTACATACTTATGTTAAAAAAATACCCAAAGCATTTGAATACTGATTTGGAGGTTGATTACCATGGCAATGGTCGAAGCTTCGAAGCATTCGGGTTAACCATACTCTCATGTCACTTCTGGTTGCAAAAGACCAAGATGGCAAGGGCCAAATTTGCCAAACTCGAGGCCTCAAAACGGTAGTCCACAAACCAATGGGTGACGTGACAGTGACTATGTCCACTTCTTATATACAGTCTGTGCTTTGAACTCAAGGTGCTTGAATTTCCTCCCAAAAACAGGAATAGAGCATGCAGTGACGCACCTGCAAAACCTACAAAATCATCAGGAAAATCATCCTGTGTTCTAGTTTTGGGAGCAGATCATTTATGAACCTGATTTCAGATCAGTCCACATTTAAAATTCCTGTAATCTGAGCCCTGAACCTCATGCATAGGCTACATGTGTAGTGTAAATCAAAGAGCTGTAATGTGACTAGGCTGGCAGGCTTGGTGGTATGAAATGGACACTGGAGTGGAGTTCTGATCCACTATTGTGGACAGTAATAGGCGGGACTGCTACTCTGGGTTGGTGAGCCCCAGGCAGCCAGGTTTGGGGTACCAGTTCCCACCAGGCATCCCCCGATGGACTTGCTGATGGACAAGTCAGGCTTGTTTGTGAGATTGTAGTGTCAGTTTCATTTGGTTTTACACGCTGGATGGATGGAGCTGTGGGAGCATTGATACTGGCAGGAATCCTACTAGCACTGATTAAGGATCTTTTCTTAGTTGATTTCCAAATCCCTGATGTCCAATTTCAAACAAAATTGGTTTATGTAAGCTTAAGCAAAGGATGTTGTATAAAAATTAGGGCTTTCCTCGACCAAAGAATTTCTTAGCCGACAAACACTCGATTGTGTCGACTAACCGATTGGGGCTGCATCTAACTATTATTTCCATTGTCGATTTAATCTGCCGATTATGTTCTCGATTAATCCATTAGTTGTTTGGTCTATAAAATGTTGAAAACTGTCGATCAGTGTTTCCCAAAGCCCAAGATGACGTCCTACTACAACTGAGATGTTTTGTTTAAATGCAGTCTGTTTTTCAAACCCAGGGATCTAGCAATCTGACATAACTTTTAAACTGGACTGGCTTGACTTGGACAGAGAAAGAGTAGCTTTGTCTCCATCATAATGAGTTTTAAGTTTGACTCCTGGACCTGTGTTATACCCGTTTGTCCCTACGTCGTCTCCTGTCATCACAAATACTCTGAACAGTGTCTCAGTGCAACACTATCTCAACTTCTGGCAGCTGATGCCATGTTTTTTCTGCCCTCCAATCCTCTCAGGTGTCACTGTGAACGGCATAGATAAAGTCTTGTGTTTGATGGCTAGGCTTTCTCTAGATGAATCTCCTATGGTTTCTTTGTCTTCTTTGATAGCTCTTAGTGCGAGTCTCCTATAAGCTGGCAGTTGTGAATGAACAGGCCTTCAGGGCTCATATAGAAATCAAGGCGCTGAATAGAAAAATGGTCTCCAGTGACTGAGTGGTGGTCCTTCACTGAAGGCCTAGTGAGATGGATTGTGATGCAACAATGAGAATTAGTACACCCATCCCTCAGTCAGTCTCAAGTACGTACATAACATTCAATAATCACAACATATGCATGGACAACATTTCATTTGGTTTTCTTGTTGCTTAGCAGCAGTGCATCCAGCACATGAATCATTGGATTCATGATGCTCTCTATCTCTTCTGGGACAAAGGTAGCCACGTGTCTCTAGACCTGAAACTAGCAACCACAGTCATCTTAGTAACATGCAGATCTGATCGTCCTGCAACGTCCCACAGGGTTACAGTCATTCTGTACCTGGCACGGTTCACCACCACACCGTTGCTGCCACTATTTCTACAGTCTTGCTGAGTAAAGTGTGGTTTTATGAAGCAGTGTCTGGGGTATATGGGTATGCACACATACCCACCCACTGTCATCTCTGGCAGATAGATAGCCTTTGTGTCCAGGGATGGTACAGCAGGGCACATCTGTCCTTGTTGTGTACCAGAGCAGGGTGCATTTTAGGCTCCATGCACTCGTATGCAAACACAGACCTGAATGTTTTAGCAACTTGGGGTCCTGGTCCCCTTAGGGGGGTGCCAATGATCACACGGGGATGCACCAGGATTTGTCTGCTAATTAAATAACTATAACTAAAATCCTGAAAAACACACTTACTGGATAATTTGTACAAAAGTCTGTACCTAAAACTATTTAAAAAGAAACCCGGTATTTCTGCACAGTTGCAGATGAAGATCAGACTAATATTATTTGTATTAGATTGTAGTGGTGGATGCGTAGGATTGTTTCCGACTTGTGTGATCTAAACATTTACAATAACACCAGAGTGTTGTAAAGTCCAAAAGTCAAAATTTATTGGAAGAAAGATAGATGTAATCATTTCCAAAATTCACATGTTTTTAATCTAGAAAAATATTCATATTTGTTGGTGTTTCGCTGATGAGTTATATTCATTAAAGAAAGTTGATTTAAATCTATTGGAAGGAATGGAATATAATATTAATAAGTACGTTTTAAGAGTCGTTGGATTTTCGTTACCTTAGAATGAGTCGTTTATATCTACATAGGGAGTGTGTTCTCTCCACGGAGTCTGCCATGTTGCACCGCCATGTTTTTAAGTAACCCAGAACGGCCAAAACAAACTCTGTGAACTTTTCCTGCTTGGCCAGGAGTCAATAGCATTATTGGCTCCTGTCGCCACTTCTCTTGCTTCACCACTCAACTTCCCACGTATACACACTCTAACAATAACTGGCTCTAGAGAGGGCCATTTGCGTTTTCACGTCGGCCACCGTAGCTCTCCTACACGCTTGGCACACAGGAGAAGTTGTAATCTGCAACCTCACCGCTAGATACTGCCAGATCATACACACTGTTCCTTTAATAAAGAATTAGTCATTTAATACACTGAAACACCTTATTCAAATTGAGGGTGTTATTCGAGGATTTGTAAATTTTGGGTGATGGTAGGTTTGAAACCGCTGTCTTAGCTCAACATCTTGCAAAGTGTCACGGATGCCTGTGTCTTATCTACAGTAAAAAAAAAAATTTGTCTGAATTCACAGATGTAGTAAAGTGTTGGAACAAACTGCAGCGTTACTGCAGACAGTGGAATTGCTGAAAGGCAGTTTCCCACCTTACTTTGCAGTTCTCTCAGTGCTCTGCTTTATAGATGACAGGCTCATAGTGGGAGTTTTTGTGTACATTGGATTCTCATGGTGAATTATGACCTTCACTTTGCTTTGAAGCCTTAAAAGATGGCAGAGAAAACATTTAAAAATGTTTTTCAATAGTGTCAAATATCATGAAAGGTGGGTTTTAGATGGCAAGATGTTTATGCCTGTCAGCAGCTGTTGACTCCTGACTTCCACAGAAGTTAGTCACGTCTATGATGCGTCCGCCGCCTGTTGTTTGGTAGACACGTTTAGGAATGTCCGAGGATGACGTCATTTTCTCCTCCTCCTTCCCTCCCTGTGTGGGACGCGCCTGTGGCCTCCCCGTCTCTCTCCCTCCCTTCTGCCACTCGGTCTCTCCAGGGGTTAAACCTGCGCCGTCTCTCAATCGCAGACCAGTCTGAACCGGTTTTCAGGGAAGAGCTTTATGTCTCTCATGGAATCTTGGGATAAGGTCATGTGGATCTGTGATGATGTCACTTTGGACCAGGAAGACTGTGAGTCAGCTCTTGAATCAAATACACAACATGGTGTATGTGTATATGTGCACTTGGTTTCAGCCCAAATCATCAATTAGGCCAAAAATCTTATCCTATCGGATTTTTGCACGATTATGACCAAAATAATAATCACAATAATTTTGATCTACGATTATTTATCACGATTATTCATAGATTTTAGGGACAACATTTTTTTATTGCACTTTCACATTTAAATAAACAGAGCGCTGCTTTCACTTCCATGTTGCGCTACATTCCTGCTAATTTACAAATCTTTGCATTTAAATAAGACTTAAAATAAGTTTCTTCTTCACATGAATTCAGTGCATTTTCATGACATATATACAGTATATTACTCTTCTACTCTCAACTGCAGCTGCAACATTCAGGAAAGTTTTTCAAGGGCTGCTGCTGTAGGGTCCGCACGTATGGAGGACGGAACCTGCCAAATAAATGAATAAATAAATAAATTACTTAATAAATAAATAAATATGTCATTAAATATAGCAAAAATAATATTAAGAATAAATGTAGCCATTAATTAATTGATAAAATGTGACAGAAATTGATATTTCTGTTTTGAATTTGCTTATTTATTTATTTATCTATCTTTGTGTTAATTCTTTTATGTATTTACTTTTCTGTTTAATTTTCCCTTTTACTTATAAATGTATTTATTTTTTATTAATTTTTAAATGTATTTATTTTTGCATTTTTTAAAATTTGTTTATTTATATTATGTCACATCTTATCAAATAATTAATGGCTACATTTATTTTTAAT
This sequence comes from Sebastes umbrosus, assembly GCF_015220745.1. Lineage (NCBI taxonomy): Eukaryota > Metazoa > Chordata > Actinopteri > Perciformes > Sebastidae > Sebastes > Sebastes umbrosus. The sequence goes on from NC_051273.1 coordinate 19,822,694, forward strand.
ATTATTTTTGCTATATTTAATGAATTATTTATTTATTTATTTATTTATTTATCGAGTTATTTATTTATTTATTTATTTTGGCAGGTTCCGTCCTCCATACACAGCAACATAACAGCTCCCCAAAAGTTAAGCCAAAACATCTCTATTGCCCCCCTGATGGCTGGCTGTTAGTTTAGGAAGCACTTGATTTGATATGCAGTGTAGTTTTCAATGAGCGGAGTTCACATTTTAAACGTCAATGTCTCAGTCGGTCATGTTCATTTAACTGTGGGAAGCCAAAATCATGATCAAGATTAATATTCTGTTAATTGTGTAGCCCTATAATCCTTGTGCGAAATGTTTATAAGCATCACATTTTTTTATAACGATTATTATAAAAGGTTATTCAAGAGAGTGTTCCATAATGAGCGCCTGGCCTACATTGGTTTGCTTTGTGTGAATGTTGTACAGTGTTGGTGCTATTTGTTTTGCTGTGTAATAGGTTTTTCCCAGAAATCTAAGTGGGTCTCTCTCTCCTCTGCTGCTACTGTACTGAGTGAGATTTGGGTCAGCATCTGGGGCAGTGGCAGTGGCAGAGGCTTGTTCATGTACATGACTCAAAAACAATAAGTTTTTAAGGATTATTTCCCACAAAAAGCTGGGGTTACATGCAGTACATGGACTCACTAGCCAGGTTTGTTATGTAATGTCCAGTGGATATTTTCGGACGCCTTTTAAGTTTTTTACTGGTGGCACTGCTTCTACTTCATATTACATATAATTACACCAGTGCAGGTTTGGTTGCACAATTGTATTCCTTTGGTATAATATCATGGCAATGTGTGGAATAAAACTGATTAAAAGTAGTTACACAATATAAATGATACAATAGGTGGGATTGATTGAGAGAGTTTTGTTTTAAGTGTCTTCCAGTTAAACCTATTAAATGGCATCTTCACCTGTGTGATATTGTGGATTTCTTTTAGCTTCCTCAGTCACCCTGTAGCTTCCGACACAAAGGCAGCCTCTCAGGTCAGCTATCACTGTAGAGCTTACACCTGGCAATGCTGTCTTCCACTTACAGTGTCACAATTTTAAATTCAATTGAGGCTCTTATAACTTTCTGTACTCTCTGCAGTGGATGCTCCACATTGTTTTCCTGCAGACACAGTTGGTCCTAATCTTACCTCAGCCAGTGTAACTCGACCAACCGTTCACTTCACAAGATTGTACAGGACTACTTCTTTCCCACTGGACCTGTACTTGTCAGATTTCTGGGTCCTCGATAGTACGCTTTATGTTAAAACTGTATTTCATTTACTGCCCTCCCGAATTTTGCAATAGCTCAACGTTCATGTATTACAATTTGGTTGTTATGGTAACGCACTTCATTGGCAAAAGGTGAGAGACAGCTGCTAAAGGGAATATGTTTCATGAGCAAAGTTCAGAGAGCGGCTTGCCACTAAGGTCAGCTCACCTTAAGCGAGTGTGGTGGAAATGAGGAGCCGTTGTTGTGCGTATTTTCTGTTTCTCTCTCTCTCTCCCTCTACACAACCTAGTACTGAGTTATTCCTTAAAGGAGTTCGCTACCTGTATAACACATTTTAGTTTAAAAAGCATCTTAAAAATACATAACTCCCCGATGACTAGGCCTGGTGTCGAGTCAACTTTGGCCCGGTGGGCTGCCGGGCTTGCAATACATTGATGGAGACCCTGATGATACTGTATTATCCGACAGTAACAGTACATCTTCATCTATATACAGTATCTATCTACCATCCAAACCTGTACCCTGCTGTCTAATTTTAATCCACAACTGTGTCCATCTTCTCTCTCTCTCTCCAGGGTGAGAGCAGCCATGTCAGAGGAGGCAGTGCGTCAAACGCGCAGCCAAAAGCGGGCTCTGGAGAAGGACCATGCTCCCGAGGAGCCCCTGGAGGACATGGACAGTAAACGGGTTAAGCTGGAGAAAGGTGATGCAGCTGAAGCTCCGCTGGCCATGGTGGGATCTGGAGAAGAGGGCGTCAAGCTGAACAGCGAACAGGCTGCGAAGGTAGCGGACAGCATCCTAAAATCTGGGGAAGTGAAGGCCACTATCAAGGTGGAAGTGCAGACCGGAGACCAGCCCGTTGACATGAGCACATCCAAAGGGTGAGACTTGGAAAATGATTATAGGGTTTGATTGAGTCACAGGCTGTTTTTGTGTATTGAACTCAGTGTTCTTGCCTCGGGGCTGAGAGCTTGTTGGTGGTCATAAAGGCACAGACACACCAAGTTGGCATCAAAGAACAAGCGGCAACGAAGGCTGACCGTTGTGTCACCTCACGTCGCCTGTGTCTCGGCCAAAAAGTTGTACTTGAACACACTGCAAACTCTCCCTGCAGCAGGTCGCAGTAGTCTGTATTCACCATTCAAAAAGGGAAACAGGAAGACCGAGGACGGTGCATATACAAGCCGTTATGATACGTATATGACACAAAGCGCCGTCTGCTGACCATTTTCACACCACTCTCACTCACCACTTAGTTTCATTCCAGATGGCCATGTCGTTGTGAAAATATCTGTGTACTTGAATGATCAGATGAGATGAAAATGAAAAATGAGAAGAGCCTTCTGTGTTTTTCCTCTTGACTTTACTCGTTTGCTCGCTTTCCTCACTTCCGTTCTCTTCTCGTGGACTGATTTGTTTAAATTGAACAGCCAATCACAGTGATTCCTCTCACCGATGGGCTCCAACGTCGATTCAACATGCTGAATCAGCCGAAAAAACTGACACGGGTAAACTAGAGCCGACGGTGCGGGACACACCGCAAAAACTAGGCCGTCGGACAGTTTGGGGCCGTCGGCTTGGTGCATCAGGGCCTTAAGGAACATAATTGTTATTCAGTTTACATGATACTGTCAAAGTCATTAATGTGAACAGCACTGAAAGGAATGCTGTAAACACTTTACCTTAAACAGTTGCATCTATTCCTGTACGCTGGGCCTCAGTACTGCATAGTCAGCCAACTCTATCCACAATAAACCCTTTGTAAGTGTTTCCAGCTGGACAAAATGCACCATAATCTCCTTACCAACTAGTTTATATCTGCGAGGGTATAAGATGCAAAGAATAGTGTATTTCTGTGTGGTTATGCTTAGCTGATGTTGGATCATCATATGGGTTAAAGGGAGAGGGGATGTGAATGGCGAGCAGGACTTCACACAAGCTGACAACTGAGGCCAAATATGCGTCTGTATTTTTTGCGCTCAAGTTTGTTTGAAAACTTCTTAAGGATTATTTATGTACTGTGGGCCTTGGATTTCATGCTCGCATGCACAGTGCGTGGTTGTGTATGCGTAGAGATGTGTCTATTGGAGTTTCTCTCTTAACTTTGCACCAGCAAGTGGTCTGACAGGAGCCGTACAGGAAGTCGCTGTGTGGTCGTTCGGCAGCCTGCCCCCATTTTGAAAAGTTTGAGGCTCCTGAGGCCTGGGCTCCATTTTCTCCCACAGCAGCACCTGAACTCTGCCTCACACTTCACACAAAATGAAGGCTACGTGTCACAAACTGGTTCCAACTGGCCGTTGCCATGGTTTCCACATTGGAAGGAGCAGTTGGAGGAAGGAGGGGCCGGGGGGGGAAAGGGGGGAGGGGGGTGGTGGGCGTGTCACATGACCACGCAGAGAAATGCCTGATGTCATGTGACGTGTTTAGTAGAGCGATAGATGCACACGATGATGTGATGGCAGTTAAAGTGGAGCAGAGAGGTGATTCAGCTCAAAGTGTTTGCGGGCGTCACCTTTGACCCCTGTTTAACCCTCAGCATGTGTTAGCATGCTTACTCACTGCAAGGTGATTACCATATTGTTGCAGAAGGCTCAGTCTGTGTAGGCCAACTTTGTAAAGCTATAAAGGAAAATGTAATGCAAGCCAACTTGTATACATGCTGGGAAATAATACAGTAACTGAACTGAGCATGTCTCTGAATGGGTTTGCATATAAAAAGAGAAGAAGCATAACTCCCTTCTAAAGTAGTTTACATGCTTCATCTACATTTTAACCATATGTCAATATTTGAATACATCTTTTCCAGGCCTGTTGCCTATTCATAGCCCAGCTATTTCATTTATGTTAAGAGGCTTACGTAGCTTAAAATGGCACTCAGTGGTGCATTTTGAGCGGAGAATGCTATCTAATGACTGATTCAGCAATCCTATAGTGGGGTCAGTGGGAAGCCATGATTGGGGAGGCCGAGGCATGCAGAAATACTGGCCCTTACATAACCAAGCTGCTGTGTGTTGTGATGCTTGTGTAAGCTGTTCTATATAGAGTAGTAGATCACAAGCTAGTCCGTGTCTTTTTTTTTTTTTTTTCAGAGAGGCCAAGTCAGTCGAGGCGCCGGGTCGCCATTAGGTTTTTGTGAAAGATGATTAAGCTCTTCATTCCTCTGTGATGCTACACATCGTTTATCATATTGTATGTGAGGAATGTAAACAGGGCTGGGGAGGAAAACTGCCTGTTCAGGCTTCAGCCGTGCTGAATAGCATGATTCTGAAAGTGCCATGGTGTTGGATTAGGGATGCACCGATCCAACTTATCAGTCCCGATACTGATAGCGATACCTGGGCTTTGGGTATTGACCGATACCGAGTGCCGATCCAATACCAGTGTTTAATTAATAAGCTGTATGCCTCACTGTGTGGAAGTGACTAGTATCATTTTGTTATATGTAAGGCAACAGCTGGTTTGACTTAAACATTGCTTTCTTATCTTTGTAAAACAAAATGTAACAAATAAATACATAGATATACTTAGGGCTACAACTAATGATTATTTCATTGTTTATTAATCTATTGATTATTTTTTTCGGTTAACCAATTAGTTGTTTGGTCTATAACATGTCAGAAAATGTTGAAAAATGTTTCCCAAAGTCCAAGATGACATCCTCAAATGTCTTGTTTTGTCCTCAACTCAAAGATATTCAGTTTACTGTCACAGAGGAGTAAAGAAACCAGAAAATATTCACATTTAAGAAACTGGAATCAGAAAATTTGGAAAAAAAAATGTCTTAAAAAAAATTACTCAAACGATTAATCGATTATCAAAATAGTTGGCAATTAATTTAATAGTTGACAACCGATCAATTGGTCGTCGCAGCTCTAGATATACATTTATTGAATTGTTATTTATTATTGAAATAATAAATTGCACACCAGCAACTTGGTAAAAAATCTTTAAAATTAACAAGATTTACAATTCAAGTGTAAACCTTTTTAATGCAGCAACAAATTGGTCAGAACTTAAACAGGAATTAAAATTCCAGTATATAATGTATATAGTATATAAACATAGAACTGAATTGAATAGATTGGTCACCGATACCCAATCCGGCCATTTGAGTCAGTATCGGCCCGAGATACCATCAAGTATCGGTATCGGCGCATCCCTATGTTGGACATCTTTCTGAATTTGAATGCAACATATCAAGGACGTACTTCCCAGGAAGTAGCAGTAGGGTATTAACAAGGTTTGATTGTGTTCTCAGCAGCTGGGAAAAGTTATGTTTGTTGCTTAGTCTGCTGAAATTCTCACCTCATAATGAGAGTATAAACAACATGGTTCTTGTCATATAGTTGACCTCGTTGAACTGAGCATGCCGTCTCTGCTGCTGTTAGACAGCTGTTGAGAGGATAGCGGGGAAACGTGTCTGAAGACAGACGCGTGCAAAGGGAAAAAAAAGTGTGAAGAAGTGAGTCAGTGAGTTGGAGTATAAAAGATGAACAAGTAAGTAAGGATGGGGGAGGGGTGTGTGAAGTAGTGACTGAGTGAGTGACTGAGTGAGAGAGAGTGTACACAATAGGTTGGCTCCTGGCCATGTATTCCCCTCCCCCTCACTGTCACCCTCTCCAGTGTCTCCAGCGGACCTCCGCTCTGCTCAGCTTGTGACTCTAGTGTCGGCAGCTGGGAGGGAGGGCAGAGCTGAGGCCCAGGCTGTGCTGATCCGGCTAGGCCATAGGCCTCACCGCCGAGGTAGGGAAGGGGTGAGGCCCTGTCTGGGTGGTAAACTGGGCCTAAGCTTGAAGCCCTGAAGCCTCTCACTCGACAGCGTCTGAACAATTATATAACTTCACTGCATGTTTGCATGCATAACTTCACATTATGACCCAAACCCCTACCTCAGTCATATATCACACTCCCCTACCTTACCTCATCCTCCACCAGTTCTCCTTAATACTCCATTTTCTTATGCACCAACCCGCAGGACCTGACAGGATCCCCACTGTGATGGAGGCAGATTTATTCTTCCGCCATGGTCCACGCGCTGTAAAATTACAACCACCCTTTACTTCTAATCTCCACCCCTCTCCAGATTGATGCATATGTAGCTCGCCACTAGTCGCCTTTGTTCTCCTCAGTCCTCCGGTAAAGCCACTTAACATTTATCAAAGGCTTTAAACCTTTTCCTCCTATAAAAAAACAAAAATGCCGTTAATTTGCCCCTTTGTTTTCATGTTGTTTGTGACTGACTTTGCTGTGTCTGCTGGGAGGAAGAGAGCAGGATGTCTGCTCGTCGATGTTACCTTTCGCTGGAGATAATGGGTTGTTGCGATCTTCCCCTGCCGCCATTACTCCATTATTGATCTCTTGGTTCTTGTCTTCTTGTGTGTCCCAGTACACATTTGCACTACAACAGGGATGATGAAATCCTAATTATATACTGCCATCTACTGGATGTAAGACAAAACTACAAGTTAGTTGCAGTTGATGGGAACTGCAGTGTTGTGACTGAAATATAAAACAGTGTTGAATCTTGGCTGAATGATGAAACACATCCTCAATATAGTTGTTTTTTCTTTTCTTGTTTCTCTCCTCAGTGACATTAAGAATGAGCGGCAGCCACCGTCGCCAGATGATGTGATTGTGTTGTCAGACAACGAGCCATCCAGTCCTCTCATGAACGGCCACTGCTTCACGAAGACTGACACAGATAAACTTATGGTAGGAAAACAACATTTTAAGACCAACCATTATGGATTAGTTACTACTGACATAGCTTCAGATTGTACCTGTATGTCTGCTAAGTCTCCTTTTTTATCTGATATTGTGTCTGTAGAAGAGTTCTCCTGAGGAGAGGGAGCGCATCATCAAACAGCTGAAGGAGGAACTGAGACTCCAAGAGGCAAAGCTGGTGCTGCTTAAGAAATTACGACAGAGCCAGATTCAGAAGGAGAGCACTGTGCAGAAGGTAAAACCCCAGAAGACGGAGAGTGTTGATTGTTAGCAGTTACATGTTCATAAAACCTGAAAAAGTCAGGACTTTCTTGTTGTTCTCCAATTGACATCATTATGTTCCTTCAAGTACATAATACTTCATGGACTAATACTGTACACTGTTCTTTTGCTAGTCGACTGGCTCAGTAGCGACTCCTCCTCCTCTGGTGAGAGGTAGCATCACATCAAGCAAAGGACCCCTCCAGGTAGTTACTACATTTTGTTAGATCCTCCTGCCACAACTTGTATTGCAGAGCCTGGATATATATATGATGTAATTCTACATTGTTCCTCATACAAAGTGGAATATTGAGCAACACAAGTGCAGGGCAGCAGAGTTGTTCTTTCAGAGGCGTTGCAATGCTTTTTGCAGCATGTTAAAAAGCTTATATGTTATTTACTGTATGTCTGTGTTGTTGTGTTTACAGGTGACAGGTCGAAGCTCAGGCACGGTGATCCCTCCTCCTTTGGTGCGGGGTGGGCAACACATGCCGTCCAAACACAACTCTCAGATTGTCATGCCACCTCTGGTGAGAGGGGCCCAGGTTAGAGTGAGGAGCTATTAAAATGTTAACATCAGAAAATAATGGTCATCACACTGGCCCACATTTAAACTGTACTCATCTAAAGAAGAAGCTATTTGTTAACTTGTGCCTTTTCTTCTCCTTGCTCGTTCTCTTCATGCATCCATGATGGCTGCTTCCGTGTGTGCTGCCAGCAGCCTATTGCAGTGACTCCCCAGCAGATAGCCAGTCTACGCCAGCAGCAGCATCAGCACAGCGGCTCAGGCCCCCCTCCACTCTTGCTGGCTCCCAGGGCTTCTGTGCCCAATGTCCATGTCCAGGGCCAGAGGATCATTCAGCAGGGACTCATCCGGGTGGCTAATGTGGCCAACAGTAATATCATGGTCAACATCCCTCAGGTGAGGATACGATATACTCCTCTGGAGAAAGATTTTCATAGGAAGCAGTGGAAAATGTTCCTGTTCATCGCTACTCTTCACTAAGCTCCATAGCTCTCATACATATGGTCAGCCTTAACATCGTCTTGTGTAGTTGCTGACGTGTTTTCTGTTGTGTTTCTGTCCAGGCCTCTCCAACCAGCCTAAAAGGCTCTTCATTGTCGCCCAACTCTAACATCAATGATTCCCCAGCCAGCCGGCAGGCGGCTGCTAAGCTGGCACTGCGTAAGCAGTTGGAGAAGACGCTGCTGGAGATCCCTCCACCTAAACCTCCTGCCCCCGAGTTCAACTTCCTGCCTTCAGCAGCCAATAATGAGTTCATCTACTTGTTGGGGCTGGAGGAGGTGGTGCAAAAGCTTCTGGAGATGCACGGCAGGGGTGGGTAGTTCTTTCCACTTTGTTGACTAGTTTTAGGATGTTTAGGTGCAATGGTAGATTAAATAGTAGAAGATTAGGGCTGTCAATCGATTGAAATATTTAATCTCGATTAATCACATGATTGTCCAAAGTTAATCACAATTAATCGCACATTCTTTATCTGTTCAAAATGTACCTTAAAGGGAGATTTGTCAAGTATTTAATACTCTTATCAACATGGAAGTGGGCAAATATGCTGCTTTATGCAAATGTATATATATATTTATTATTGGAAATTAATTAACAACATAAAAAATTACAAATATTCTCCAGAAACCCTCACAGGTACTGCATTTAGAATAAAAATGATGCTCAAATCATAACATGGCAAACTGCAGCCCAACAGGCAACAACAGCTGTCAGTGTGTCAGTGTGCTGACTTGACTATGACTTGCCCCAAAACTGCATGTGATTATCATAAAGTGGGCATGTCTGTAAAGGGGAGACTCGTGGGTAACCATAGAACCAATTTTCATTCACATGATTGGTACCAATGGATTCCTTAGGTTTTTTACTAGTTTCATATGACCAGTAACTTCACTTTAGCTTTAAAACTGAGCCCGCTACAACCTCTGGAAGATCGATTGTGTTATTGCGTTAAAGACATTAGTGGCGTTAAAACAAATTAGCATTAACGAGTTATTATCGCACTAACTTTGACAGCCCTAAACAATAGGATATGCATGTTCAGTCTAAAGAAGCTCTCTGTTTTCCTTGTAGGTAATCTGGGCCCAGCTGCTGCCATGGCCAGCTCCATTCCCAAAGAGCCATACACCTGCGCCCAGTGTAAGACGGACTTTACCTCCCGCTGGAGAAAGGAGAAGGCTGGGACCATCCTCTGTGACCAATGCATGTCGTCCAATCAGAAGAAGGCCCTGAAGGCTGAGCACACCAATCGGCTGAAGGCGGCCTTCGTCAAGGCACTCCAACAGGAGCAGGAGATTGAGCAGCGTATCCTCCAGCAGGCGGCCTCTTCATCTTCCTCTAAAACCTCCTCTCCTTCACTGTCCAAGAGTGAGGTGCTGGTGTCCCAGCAGTACAAGCATGTCAGGGCTGCCATGCAGCACAGATCTGTGGCTGCCCACCACTCCATTAAGCAGGTTAGACTGGACTCTGATTGTGTTGGTGATGGAACAACACTGAAGTTTAAAAGGTTTAAAAACATTTGCATCTACATGTTAATTAACACACAGCATGTCACTTTGTCTCTTTGTACAGAGTCATCTGCAACACAGCATCCAGTCGATGAGCGCTCGTGGTATGTCCCACTCATTCACTTCCTCCTCTCAGCTGCAGAATGCGATGGCAGCAGCGGCGCTGGGCAGCAGGGCAGGTAAACATGCTGCTGCACGCCCGCTGCAGCAGGGGGCAAAGGTCAGCGCCGGCAGCAGTAACCAGGGCAACGTGGCTGCCTGGAGGAAGCAGAGCGGTGGCAACACAGGTAGATAAACGTTAGACGAGGTTAGACCGAGAACGCTCCTCAACCGTTCTCGCTTTCTGCTCCTCTTTTGGGTCATCCCTCTCTTCTAAGGTGGATTACTCTTTGGCACTGCCGCTCTCTTTCTTCCCATCTTCTCAGGCCTTTTCATTTTAGAATTACTGCGTGACTACGTTTACATGCACACTAATATTCCACAATTATTCCAGATATGACAATACTCCGAAGTTGAAACAGGTCATGAAAATAGCATATTCTGAATTATCCTTATTGTGAATAAAGCATTTTCTGAATAGTTTTAGGAGCAATATTTGGACATGTATAGAGCACATTCAGAGTTTGAGACACATGACCTATGCCTGTTTATGTCCAGATCTGTGCGATGTACACAAACCAACTAGCCGACAGTTTGCAGAAATGCATGCCCAAAAGAAAAGCCCACATTTCTGGTCAGAAGGAGAAACACACCTACTTTAAAACATTATGAAAGACTTGAATATCAACAGGTTTTTGAATATGCACAAATATTGCAACTCCGACCTTTTCAAGAAGGTAGTTGAAGGAATGAAAGAGGGAGGCTGTGTCCGCCACCAGTTACATTAATCGTAGTATGCACGGCTTCATGTAAACGGGAATATTAGTGGAATATTCATTTTCATTAGCCATGTAAACAGGTTAGTAGGAATATTGTCTTTTTCAGAATAAAGGCAAAAATTTAATATTTTGTACATGTAAACGTAGTCATTGACTTTTTTTGTATCCTCAAATACAACTTTAGCAGGTAAATCACAGGTGCAAACTATTTGAAATGTTCACTCATCTTGCTCAATGCCAACTTCTTCCTTTATCTTTACCTTCTTCCTACTTGAATCAAAATACTGTGTGTGTGTGTGTGTGTGTGTGATTAGAGCTGTCAATCGATTCAAATATTTAATCGCAAATTAATTGCACATTTTTAATCCGTTCAAAATGTACCTTAAAGGGAAATTTGTTAAGTATTTAATACTATTATCAGCATGTGATTATCATGAAGTGGGCATGTCTGTAAAAGGGAGACTCGTGGGTACCCATAGAACCCATTTTCATTCACATATCTTGAGGTCAGAGGTCAAGAGACCCTTTTGAAAATGGCCATGAAAGTTTTTCCTCACCAAAATTTAGCGCAAGTTTGGAACGTTATTTAACCTCCGTCGCGACAAGCTAGTATGACATGATTGGTACCAATGGATTCCTTCCATTTTCTAGTTACATAAAGTACCAGTATTTTCATTTCAGCTTTAAAACTGAGCCCGCTACAACCTCTGAAATATCAAAAAGCAGCTGGGCCCAACGGATTTTTAAGAGGTTAATTAAAAATCTTAAATTGCTTTAATGCGTTAATGAAATTACTGGTGTTAAAGCGAAAGTTATTATGGCATTAACTTTGACAGCCCTGTGTGATATTTCATCATAGAATAAATGTACAACAGCTCAATCTCCAGTACATTGACCACTGATGTGTTTGTCTCCTGACAGGTGTGACTATGGCCTATGTGAACCCCAGCTTGTCTGCCCATAAGACCACCTCTGCTGTCGAGCGTCAGCGAGAGTACCTGCTGGACATGATTCCCTCCCGTTCTATCTCCCAAGCAGCCAACACATGGAAATAATGCAATCTTCCTCCCCACTGACATCATAACTATTACCCCTCTTAATATCAATAACAGCCATTCTCATGATCATTCTAATCCTTTCTATGGACTCTGCCTCTGGCCTAAACGGTGCAGGGGAGAATCAGCCTAGTCTTTTGTGGATAGAGGTGTTCCTTCAGCTCTTCCTCAGATATTTCTGCTACCATCTTCCTTCCCCGAGTCCTTCATCCCAAAGTGGAGTTGTGCTGCGACAGCTTGGGCTTCTGAGATGCAAGGAATATGTCAAATTGGGTACCTTTTTTTGGAGGGTTGGGGTTTACATGGGCGTGTACAATTTTACAAACTTCTCCAGCGATGTTGCCTCTCCCTCCTTGTATATTGGTCGAACCTCTCTGTTGCACCAAGAGGAATAATCCCGAAACTCCCCTGCCTCTGGATTAGGCTGGGAAAGAATAATAATCACTATTACACACATTAAAAAAATCTTCGCCTTACGTCCTACCCCTCTCCAAGTCTGAGCCAGTCAGACCCGAACTTAACTGAAGAGACCTCACCACAGGGATCGTGGTTGAGCTCCGAGGACCATCCACGAAATAATAACTGCTTCAGCTTTGCAAAAATGAATAAAATGAGAAAAAAAAAAGGACTAAAAATGATCTCTATCTGCACACAGACTTCCTCTTCTCTCAAACCCACAGCGTGTACAGTAGAGAAGTTGATGTGTGTCGGATTATTTTGTATGGCTGAATGTTAGGATTTTGTCTTTTCATCTGTAAGTCATATACTGTGTTTGGAATATTGTGCTCCCTGATACTTTGGAAGTGGCCTCTTGTCGAGGTCTGAATTTACAGGCTAATGTTACTGTTGAGGTGGTTTTACATCTGCTGGGTTCCATGTCGTGGCCTACTTTTAAATACTTTGTTTTTTCTAAAGATGAAGAGGAAGGTTTCACTAACTCATGTAAAGACACGGAGCGTATGTTTGGAGGACTATTGAATATTGTAAAAAAGAAAACAACAAAAAAAAAAAAACTTCCAAAGAACTAGTGGAGCCCAAATGGTATCCCTTCTGCTAGAAGGTGTCTAGTTTATTTGAACCCTCTCTGGATATAAACATGAATTCATGCTAGACTGAGGGGGTGTAAGGAATGTCATATTTTTGACATTGTTTTGCTTTTAGTCATAGGTTGTGGTGCATTATTTTTCTTCTATAGACAAACTGTCTCTGGGTTTATTTATAGGGTCATGTTAGTAAAGATATATGCTTATGCCCTAAGTTTGAATGGATCTCCACTTAAACTGATTTGTTTTTCTCTCGTGTGTCCAGTGGCTCCCGCTCACCTTTACCATCGATTGGTCTTAGAGAAGCTGGACAGCTTTCAGAATGTAGTTATGCAAAAACCCCTATAGCAACAAATGACATGAAACTTCTTAGTCTTTAACATTAAGGTGTGTATGATTTATGTCGGGTCCTTGAATTGAGCTAACTATGCCTTTCACATGAGCTATAGTGCATTTTTTATCAGGTTGCAGCAGCACAGGATAAGCTAGTGAAGTACATACATTAAACCGGGGAATTCCCATTGCTCATGGAGTTATTTTATTAACCATGTGTCTTTAATTTCAGTCACTGGGGTGGTCCAGTTTCTTTAACCCTTTACTCAGACATCTATGTGGCCTATTGGAAAGTGTCACATTAAAGATTACATGCATTTAAGCCGTAAAAAATGTGTGTGCATATTTAAAAATCTGGATGTTTTGCAAGCAATATGTTAAAAAAATCTAACTGACAAGAGGCTGACCATCCCAGCAGTTATTTTCTGTCCATTTTTTAAAAATCATTTTCACATTAAAACAATAGCGATTATGATCTCATCACTATGTCATTACAAACCTGGAGTCTTGCTGCCCTGTTGCCTCACTTTTTGATTTCAATAATTCATCCATGTTGTGCTAATCTAATGCGACATTGTAAGGATTTGTGTGCACTCTTTAGCTCACTGATTATAATCATCAGGATTCATAGTAAAAAGGTGGTGCACTGCGTTGGGTAACTGGGCATCAGCTGACGTTCATCCCCTCTGTACTGGGGTATCATCACTGTACGTTCGGGTTTCATTTAGGATGGTGCAACGATACAGTATGTACATTGCTGATAGAAATACAAGCATACGAAGTTTAATTTAAATTGCTCAAGATTTTTTTTTTTGTATTTCTGTCTCAAAGTAGCATCGTAAATCTTCCAGGTTGTCTGTACATTCCTGACAGGCAGAAGGTAGCAGCCCGCGTCTCGTGGATGCAAAATGAGCAATCTGGAACGAGCCCATCATTTTGTGCCCTGCTAAGTGTAACCCTGTGCTGTCCTGACTACTGCCTGCTGCTGTTTGACAACAATATCACCATTCCGTTTGTTTGGGGTCGAAGCTCTGCGAGATGCAGAGTGGCCCGAAATGGAAAAAGAAAACAATGTATGAGAAGTATTTGTTTGTTTTTTTGGATTTTTTTTTCTGCTCTATCAAATAATAATAAAACTAATTTTAACCCCTCTTTCGTGGTTGGGTTGCCTGTTCATTCAGGATGTTTAAAGGGGCAACGTGTAATGCTTGGCTATATGCTCCAAAACAGATGGGGGGCAGCATTTCACCTCTACTACTGGGTCCATACAACCTAGATTTACTGTCATTAGGAGACAAGATTCGGTCAAAACTCAGTACATGTCTGGCCCGTGTCTAGTCAGTCTGTGAATTTGGGGTTAAATCGTTTAACAAATATTCAGTGGTCATGTCTATAATGTTAAATCCAGAGCTACATGTCCACCGGGGACGCGCTGCTCCACTCAACTGGCCGTTCAAGTGGTGACGTACCCTATCGAATGCACCTGATTGGTCCCTGGTTTTGTGCTTGCTGTTTCAAACAATATTGCGGCCTGCTCGTAAACTTTCTGTTATTCCTTCTGAAAACATTTTAAGCAAGAAATAGGCGATGCCACTGCTGAATCTTATTTAATTTTAGAACTAGATTGCATAGTTTGACAGCTTGGTCCGAGTTTCGTGAGCCGGATGCGTCGCGCTGGACGGGGCTCATTTACATAAAGGACTGTTCCCGCTTTTTCATTTTGAAACGGCCAATGAGGGAATTCCAACAGACAGACTTTTGTGTTTGTAGGGCTGGCCCTCTGCGGTCCAGCAACAAAAGCCAGCTACTAACAGAAGAGCAAAAATTCGCACAAGTCGGTTAAATTGCTGAAACTCTGAGAGTTTACGTTGGCCATCTGTGTGTGTGGCCATACTGTGCCACTAACCGGGGACTTTCATTTAGAGGCTGTGTAGCAACTCAGATTCAGCCAGCGCTGAGAGACACAGCTGGGTCTAACCGGTGTAACGGCAGCAACAGCAAGTTTGCTGATCCGGTGGTCCACCAGGATCAGACCCCCAGCGCTGGGGTTTGTGCTGTCTGAATTTGAGTTGCTACAGCTTACCGCTAACTGAAGGTCAGTTTATTCAATGATAGAAAGGGGGTCCCTTAAGGAAAAAGGAACCACTGCTCTAAAGCATAGCTACAGTTGTTCACTGGCTTTTAGAGGTGAATACAAACACTAGAAGCCCAGTATATACAGTATATCTAGTTGGGTTGAAATCTTACTCTGTGTGGACACAAACGTACCAATATAATGCGGTATGAAGCTTTTAGTGTTCAGTATTGAGACTTACACAGTGATAGCAATTATTGCATCACCTTTGTACTGGATTTCACTACATACAGATGTTGTTTTTGTTGTGTCGACCCCCTGCACACGTGTGCATCTGCATAGTATAAGTGAGTGCACATAGAAAGCGGGATCCTTTCCAGCAGTTACATCATCACCAATCTGTGAAGCCAAAAAGAAAAAGCAATTATCAAAGAGCACTGCAGATAAACTACAGCTTTTAGCACCCTCACTGATTCACTGTTATTCTGACGGTTATCTGACTGTAAAATTACAAGCTGTCAATATAACATTTCATTTTTCTCAACGGGGTTTGGATCAAGGAACTCAAACCGTCATCCAAACACCAGCAGGTTCTGGATTCAAACCTTTCAGCCTTTCTTCTGTGAAAAACATTGGGATCAAGGATACACACATAAGTGTATCATACAATAATACTCTCTTACGCATATGCACATCATGCCAATCATAATCAACTGACCTTAAGAGTGCATTGAATTGCTATTCTGAGAGATCTCTAAACAGGAAGTATGGAAAAAAGGTAACGCCTGCGCACTACTCCATGCCACAATATTTTTATTGACCACGTTTAGATCCTGTTTGGATCTTCGTCAGGTTAGAAAGTTTGAAAAAGTGGAAACCATACCCATATTTATACAGTACATAAAGCACGCCAATAGGCTGGTGATGGCAGGTGTAGTTCATCCAAAAACACCAGCATGATAAAAACATCCACAAACAATTCACAATTTGATAAAGTACATAAAAACAGTAGTACAAAATAAATATCAAACATGTTATTTATAAACATTTTGTCATATTCATCATCACATATATCAGAGAATCCATCACCTACGTTCAAAAATATTACATAATATTAAAGGTAGAGGAAAAAGGAAAGAAGAAATATTTAATTCATGTACAATAATTGGGTTTAAAACACCATTTTAAATTTGAGGTGAGAAATAAGCATTACAGAAACAGAATATTAATTCATATTTGATCAGCGCTGCCTAGTTTGACCGTTTGATCAGAGTTTCTGAGTGACTGACGTTGAATGAACAGCCAATAGGAACGCTCTCTCTCTGAAATGACCTGTGATTGGCCAAAGTCTCCCGTCATGGGCTAGATGTTTTAGAGAAAACAGAGCCATGAGGAGGTGCAGAAGTCTAGTTATCTCTCAGAACACTTGAATTACAATATGCTGAAAGGTTATTATCCTTCTGCCTACTGCCACTTTAAATTGCAATAGCAATTTATAACCCCTAGATGGCCGAGTACACCAACTTTTCATTGAACCTGCTGTGTTTGTCTTCAAACAAATAGCCCTTACAGGAATTTAATCTTCCTAACAGGTACATTTGTGTGACATTGTGGAAAAACAAACACCCTAATCTATAATATAAGACCTCCAGACTTAACTCTGAGAGGTCATGTCGTGTGGAAAGGGAGTGAGAGAATAACAGAGCGAGACCTTTACAGAAGAAAGTGAGCTATTGTTTGTCACCACGACCCACTTATGAGCTCCATTCCTTGGCACGCTCAGTCTCTCCCCGTGATACTGTACTTCCTTTGTGTTCGTGTGTGTGCATGTGTGTCATATACTGCACATTTACATTTTAATGATAGTGTGTTACTCCTTTCATGTTTTCCCCAGCTGCTCTAAATCCATATGCTCAGTCTGCATGCATCAAAGTCCTTTTGAGGCCATCGTGCTTCTGTTCATATCACCCATCACCATCATTTTGTGCTGCTGTGCAGCCACTCTGGTTCTGTAGTAGCTATACTGGGCTTCATTTAGCTCCCACCACCATATGAAAGGTGTCTCCTCACTCTGATGCTTGCTCTAGATTCTACATCAAGGGAGCATTTTGCCACCAAGGAGTGTGTGTGTGTGTGTGTGTGTTTGTGTGAATTTGAGGGATGGGAGGGGGTGGGAGGTTGCACCCTGGATGACTGAGCAGCTATGATCGAGGCAGCCTGAGCCAATCAGCCCACGAGCACCATGCCTCCTGATTCTTAATTGGCTGGCTTTCCCGGCGAGCGCAGCTGATACACAGAGCCAGCTGGTTTTATTAGAGAATGAGCCGGGGCCACAGTGGGGAAGACACACACAGAGAGAGAGGAGAGGCAGACATATAGAGGCAATATTCACAGAGAGTGTGTGCAGTAGCCAGTAATTACCTTCCAGCTTCTGAACCAATCAAGAGCCACACAGATAGAGAGAGAGAGAGAGAGAGAGAGAGAGAGAGAGAGATACAGAGGGAGGAAGTCCATTTAGATTCTCAGTCTATTCCCAGGCAGAGAGGTAGACAGAGAGCTTATTGAATCAGTCAGAGAGAAGGAGCGGAAGTGTTTTCTTTGGAGCGGCTCAGCTCATCCTTTCTCATATTTGCCGAGTGGTGCTGGGTGAAAACAGATGGACAAGATGAACCACAGCTCAGCTGAGGCAGAGGCTGAAACCATAGAACCACTGCGTTACCTCAGGTAGGCACCTGCTCATTTTCATGGTCTTTTGCTCTTCTTCTTCCTGTTTCTCTGTTCTGCTGTTTGTTCCAATCTGTTTGTTTTACAGTCACAAGGACACAATTCACAGGACTGCTGTCAAATCAATGCACAGTGGGAGAAAGAAATATATATTAGTGCTGTCAATTGATTAAAATATCGCGATTAATCGCATGATTGTCCATAGTTAATTGCGGTTAATTGTGAATTAATTGCACATTTTTTTATCTGTTCAAAACGTAAAGGGAAATTTGTCAAGTATTTAATACTCTTATCAACATGGGAGTGGGTAATATGTGTGCTTTTGCAAATGTATGTATATTTTTATTATTGGAAATCAATTAACAACACAAAACAATGACAAATATTGTCCAGTAACCCTCACAGGTACTGCATTTAGCATAAAAAATATGCTCAAATCATAACATGGCAAACTGCAGCCCAACAGACAACAACAGCTGTCAGTGTGTCAATGTGCTGACTTGACTATGACTTGCCCCAAACTGCACATGATTATCATAAAGTGGGCATGTCTGTAAAGGGGAGACTCGTGGGTACCCATAGAACCCATTTTCATTCACATATCTTGAGGTCAGAGGTCAAGGGACCCCTTTGAAAATAGCCATGAAAGTTTTCCTTGCTAACATTTGGCGTAAATTTGCACTATTTAACCCGGATTCCTTAGGTTTTCTAGTTTCATATGATGCCGGTACCTTCACCCTGCGTTAAAAAAATTGTGGCGTTAAATGAATTTGTGTTATTATTGCGTTAACTTTGACAGCAGATGGCGTGCAGAGTTAGAGAGGAGAGAGGAACATTCAGATCTTCTTGTCAGCCCCAAGAGAGACGTCTTCAGATGAGACTCACAGTGTACATTCATCTGGCAGTCTGTTTGAATCACAGCAAGCTTTTAGAAGGAAAACAGAGCAAAGGGAGTGATAAGAGATATCAATTATTTAAGTCGACTTGCTTACCAAATGCCACATGAATACCAGCACTTACGATAGTGATGATGGTAATATGATGACGATGATGGTGCTCACAAAAATACCTAGTTCCTCCCCAAGAAACTCCTACTCTGCTTTGCCTTCGTTGCTCGTTTCCTCTCCACTGAAGCCTCAAATTGAATTACAAATATGAGCCGTTATTGAATTAGGGGGCCCGTGTTTAATTTGGCATTATCCAGCCACATATTACCGTCCAAGACAATCATCTATATGATTCAGTATCTTTGAGGATGAGACGTGTAATCAGTTTGTTATGCAATCGGAGGTTAGTGTGGTGTTTGCTCCTGGCTGCCTCATGTAGCACCACTTTGACACTCAGAGTGACAGAAAGAAACAGAAAGAAACAGAGAGCTACTGAGGCTTCGTTCCAAATCGTATACTTTTTTTACTTTTAGTACACACTGCAGCTGCCCTTACAAAGTACGTACTGTCACATACAATTGAGACATGCTACTTCCTCATAACATTGTGCCTTGAACTTTGACCCTCTTGCTCATATACCCAGAGGATTGTGGGTCAGAATAGCCAGAATAGCATGCTGTCATGCATACTGCAAGATGTGACAGGATGTAGCAGGACATCCTGGTATTTTTGGCATAATGCATTTGACATACTATGTATTGGAACATAATGTGCTTTCAAATGAAACTCATGAGCTCGTGTTTACAACATGGGAAGTTGTGTACACAATATGTTTGGGGTTCAAGTGGTTAAGTCGTGAGAACACCGCCGCTAAGCAACGGCAATATTAACGTTACTGACGGCGTCTAGAAGCCACAGAGGCTAACAATTTAGCAAGCTAGCAAGTGGGTAACATAATGCAGGAAGAAAAAGATGAGGCCGTTAGGAATATCAACATTTTCCTCAGATATATTATAAAATTACGAAGAATTACAATATACGCCTAAAATGATAATATATTCACATATTATGTACCGAAAAATGTACTTCCAAGGCCTCCGCCATTTCTGACAACGTCAACAAACACGTCACAACTCGTGAACTCGGAGCCTTCGGAAACTTTCCACTTATGAGGTCATGAATACCACTAGAGGGGGGCGTTCATATGGACTCTTCTCATGAACACGGTAAACACGACCCCATTTGAAGGCACCAATACAATAGACTGTATATAAAGATGGACGACGCGTCTCCACTTCCTCCCACTGTACAGAAATGAAGCCAAAATATCCCGGATACTGGAGCTGCCATATTGAGATTTTGACGTCATTTGGAGCCAGAGTCTGCGCAGTAGTGATCGGGAGGTGGTGCCGCGGTGGACACGGTTGCAGCTTGCTAGCGAGAGAGAATCAGAGCTGTCAATCATGACGTCTCACCTTGTTTTTATAGAATTAAATAACTAATTAAAACCAAAAATATCAGACAAATGAACACTTGAACATACATCAGTGTGATAAGAAATACCTAAAATGACAGAAACCAATTTTGGGAAAAATGTATTTGACGTGTACTTAGACTTTTTAGTTTGATCCTCTAACATGGAGGGGGCGGGACTTATGACCTATACTGCAGCCAGCCACCAGGGGGCGATCCAGATGTTTTGGCTTCACGTTTGGGGAGCTGTCATGTCCTCCATCTCTATATACAATCTAGGGGACATACTAATTCTTTTTTTGGCATACTAAATAGTCTGGTAGTCTGGGTATTGGAGTTATAATGTGCTTGACATCTATGTGCAGGTGTTTCCTGACATTTTCACACTAGTAAAATACAGGTAAGCAGTTTGCACAGTCTTTTACAGACGCACACATATACACGCACAAACTGCATATGCTCATATTGATTACTTTGTTCGGATCCACTTAAAATTCCAAATAACACTCCGTGGTCCCTCTGAGATGCACACTGCACGCTATGTACACAGCCTTTAGTCATCATGATCAAGCGTGAAACAAAAAAATGCAGCTCAAATAAGAAAATGGAGATGATCTCCCCCCAAGTAAAAACTAAAACGAAAATGTTCACCAGAATAAACTGCACAAATAAAAAGCAACCCAAAGAGAGAAAAAAAAACTACAGCCCATTTAGACTTTTGTTTCAGCGATTAACAACAAGGTTTATATGCTAATTTAAGGCAGATCGAGCTCCATTAATGAGAGGTTTCATCACAGAATTAGAATTTGTTGATGTGGTCTACACGTGTTTTATATCTATGATGGCTAAAAGCTCAACATTAATTTGGCCACCACTATTAAAGGACCAATGTGTAACATGTATTGGGATCTATTGGCAGAAATGGAATATAATATTAATAAGTATGTTTCCTTTAGTGTATAATCACCTGATGATAAGAATTGTTGTGTTTTCGTTATAGAATGAGTCGTTTATATCTACATAGGGAGCGGGTCCTCTCTCCATGGAGTCCGCTATGTTGCACCGCCATGTTTCTACAGTAACCCAGAACGGACAAACCAAACAGAGATGTTCTAGAGAGGTTTCCACGTCGGCTATCGTAGTTCTCTAACACACTTGACACATGGGAGAAGTTTCAGTTGGTTGCAGTCTGCAACTTCACCGCTAGATGTCGCCAAATCTTACACACGGCACCTTTTAACAGGTCCTTGGGTGTGCTACATATGTGAAAAAAGTTGTATAAAGCCTTTTGTGGCTCCAGATAAATGTCCTAAAGTGATTGAGTGACTGAGTCAGTGTCAGTTGGGGCTGAAGACTGCAAGTTTGAAAATGAAAGAAATCTGGGGCGTGGAGTTAGAAAGAAGTGAGCCTCCCAGACCTCTGTAGTCTACTGTTCATCTCTGATTGTTGTTGCATAAAACACATAATCTCTGACCTAACTGTCAGTAGTCGAGTTGCATTATGGGTAATGTAGGCGCCAGGTTACTTTCCTGTCCACCTGACCGTCATGAGTGTGATGCTAAATCAGTGGATTACTTTTTTAACTACAGTAACATTTTGTTTAATATGGGCTTTCATTTCTGTGCAGCACTTGACCTAAATGTCTGTGCAACATAAATGGTATGAATGCATAGACACGTGAAAAACACACACACAGGCAGCGGCAGGTATTGTAATAAACTCCTTTCAAGGAGTCAAGGAAAGCTGTTGAATTCTTTTGCGTTGTGACGAGATTAGAGTGTGAATGCCTGAATGATTTGTGGCCTTGCTGTTTTTGTCTCCGCATCTACTATAAATTAAGTGTTTTGTCACCCGGGAGGAAACATCACTGTTGAATTTCTTCCTTCAGTGCACATCAAATAGCACGATACGCTTAATATAGCCTAGACAGATGGTTTAATCCTTTTCTGTTGATCCTTTATCTATATAAATCACCCCGCGAGCCTGTGATTGATTTTACAATACGGGTGTACATATGGTGCCTAAAGACATCTTAATGCAGAGAATACTATATCTCCTCCGTGACTCATGTATCTTCAGTAACACTCACAGTTTTTGTCATTGGCTTAACTGCACCTGACACCCGTCTATTTCACTGTCTCCCTGTTATTGTCCCATCAATCAGTGCACGCACCTACATATTAAATCTATTCTGGGAGCTTTTTTAACTCGATAACGTATGTAATTACGCTCTTTGCGTTATAGCTGCATTTACACTCTTCTTCTCCGCATGTGTCGACATCTGAGAAGCTGAGCCTGGCAGATTAACCATCACCCAGGAGGCTCGTTCCCAGTCCTCAGACCTCTCAGATCTCTGCAGCCTGATTGGTGCTGGCTGGCAGTCAATTAAAGCAGTCAATTTAAGCCCCCCATATACATCTGCAGGGGTAACTGATTATAAAGCTATCATCATCATCAGGGTCTACATGTCATCAGGCATGTAAACGTGTGTAAACTTGAAAGCTTTTAATTTATTCACTTTTTAAATTAACCTGTGGTTCATAATTAATTCTAAAATGATATGCGGATATTTATCCACACACACATCTGTTATAGCAACCTGTTTAAGCAAGAGCTTGGTGTGGATTTTGTGCACAAAGTAAAATTAGATGAAGATGATTACTGTCTAGAAGTATGAGCTCTATGATTTATGTAAAAAAAAACAGGAGATAATATTAGCCCGGGAGACAGCCTTGTGATAAATCTGCTCAATGATCTGATATAATTATATAGAGATTGTAAGTAATGCATTCGCCAGTGGCAAGCAGAAACCTATCAAGCTAATGCATGAAATTCCCAATACGTGACTATCCTGCTGTTTTAGTGTGATAATGGTTGTGACTGCAGAAAGATCCAAATTCATTCCAAGTGGGGCTCATCTCGCACACCGCTGTTTCTCCAGAGTAAACAAACTACACAATGCAACACAGGATATGTGTCACTAATTCTTAAAAATATAAACTTAATCCGCCCCTGGAATACAAATCAATGTCAACACAACCTTGCATAGACTTTGGCAGAAAGTAGATGTAGCACTACATTCTATTTTATTTTCTATTTATATAAATGATCTCTGTGTAAGTTTAGATCCAGCAAAGGTAAACTTTTATGCACACCTGGAATAAAAATCAATGTCACCACAACCTTGAAAATCAGTTCCATCACAACCTTGAAAATCAATGTCAACACAACCTTGCATATACTTTGGCAGAAAGTAGAAGTAGCCCTACATTTTATCTTATTTTCTATTTATATAAATGATCTCGGTGTAGGATTAGATCCAGCAAAAGTACACTTTTATGCAGATGATACTATTATTTATACGGTGGCACCATCTTTAAAAGTGGCAATGGATTTATTACAGACTGCTTTTAATTTATTGCAGATGTCACTTGTTAAGTTAAAATTGGTTTTCAACTCTAAAAAGACTACATTTATGACTTTTACGCATTCCCGCTCATGACCCACTGATTGTAGGTTCTTAACACTAGATGGTACTCATCTAGACAAACAAATACGTTTGCATCTGGCTTGAGGACAAGTTGAGCTTTAATGTCCATATCGAGCTGCCTTCTAAAAAAAAGCTCAGGCTAAAGTTAGTGGTTTTATTTTCATTTTAAAATATGTTTTCCTTTTGCTGTTAGAAAAAAAGGTTAGTCCAAAGTACCTTTTGTCCGTGTTAAACTATGGTGATGTAGTTTATATGCATGCATCTTCATCTCTGTTGAAAAGAAACTGGATGTAGTCTGATATATCATGCTGCCTTGCGGTTTGTAACTGGTACAAGCTTCCGTACACATCACTGTAACTTATATGAAATGGTTAAATGGACTTCACTGTATTTAGGGAGGAAAAACCCATATGTTAAGCTTTACTGGGTAAATTACCGCAGTACATATCCAGTTTACTGACCTATTTCTCCAGTAGCTATATAACACTAGATCATGAGAGAAAATTCTCCTTTTGGTCCCAATTACCTGAACAGAGCTGGATGGTAAATCTGCCTTTTCTTTTCACGCTCCGCAAGCTTGGAACGAGCTGCAAGGCATATACAGTACTTAACTTGAAATCTTTACCCTCTCTTGACATGCTTGAATATATCTTAAAATCTGTTTTTACAGAACATCGTAGTTTCTTTCAATAAGTGCTTGATTAGTTTAGCTTCTGATTCCTGAATGTTTTGTGTCTGTTGGTTGTGTTTTGGTTGTTTTTTCATTGTAATGTTATCTGTCCTCGTCCTTGCTGGCCATCTTGACCAAGGACTCCCTGGCAGAAGAGATATTGTATCTCAATTGGACATTTCTGATTAAATAAAGGATAAATAAATAAGCTTTTCAGTTGATGGTGGATAACCTGTAAATGTTGGCGGTGGTTCTGAGCTGGTGGTGACTTGGCCTTGGATCTGGCACAGTCCCTGGTTTCTGCCTGTAGCCTCTGAAAGTTCAGATGCTGTTGGGCTTGTATGTGTATGATTTATATGAGCTAATAAAATGCTTGTACCTCTATTTCTAAAAGGGCAGTGCTCACTCTGTTGTATCCACTCTTAACTGTCAAATAACAACAAATGATGTCCTCCAACCAGCAGGAGAGAACTGAAAATATCTCAGCACAAAAGACAGATTTTTTTCCCAGAGCGACTCAATTTAGAAACTGTACTCAGCGGCAATTTGGTGACTCAACAAACATCTGCCAGCACAATATGTCACATTTGTTTAAATCACAGCATTTAAACTTAATTATGTCTACGATGCTCCGAGACACATTTCTCCTTCTGGATCTATCTGATGTTGCTTCTGTCCTCCGCCTCCACGGTGATGGATGTTCTGGCTCTTTGGCCGAACCTTTGGCCTTTTTGTCCACCACACCTGAGGCCAGTCGTACAGAGAACTATTAGACGGGTCTGAGATATTTCCATCTGCTGGTCTGCCTACCTGTCTATCTGCCAGCGTGTCAAGCTGTCTGACTTTACCTGCTGTGCCGTCGTGCCTCCTACCTCGGCAACGACGCATATTGGGCTTATTGCTATTCTTTTGGCTCGCCTCCATCCTCTCAGCCGCCTGCCACCAATTCCCATGTTGGTGGCTCCATTTGCCTGTGTGACAGCTCTGGCATTTATTTATAGGCCAAATGTAATGATTGGGGCAGAGAGGTGGAGATGCAGACAGGGAGAATGGAGGAGATGACATGCTACCAGTGCGGTGTTTGGACATAATTCTCCTCTTCCATTAAAGTCAGATTAGCTGTAAGTGTTCTCCATTTACCGTGTTTGAAAGAGGGGAGAGGCGAAGCAGGTCGAGGACTGATGGTTGGTTTCAAATGAATTATGAGATCTACAGTATGTCTGCTATTTCTGATCTTTGCTTCATAAGCAGCATTGTGTAGCTGTAAAGTGTGAGCTAACAGAATTAGAGAAGAAACCAGACGGCTCTAAGTGCATTCACACAAAATGATTTAGTTACCGTGAGTACCTGGCGTGAGGTATAGGGGTTAGATTATGGCTTTTCTTGGGTTTGCAGCAACTGCAATTCTCCGTTATGTTAACAATATTCACTATCTTAGTTTAGCATGTTGGCCAAACATTTGCTTATTCTTTTTCCCCAAATCTGTTTATTGGGATTTTCCAAACTGATTATATCACAATATCAGTTGAGCTTGCAACATTAAAAATAAAAATAAAAATAATAGTTAATAATAAAAATAACACAAGTGGTAATGACAATAATAACAACCCATGTAACCAACAGCAGCAAAACTGTAATTTAATCAAATACTTTTGATAAAATACTAGTTTTGGTAGTAATAAACATATCAGACAAACACAATTAAATAACGCATTGGAAATAATTCAATAAAAGAAATTAAAAAATAATAATAATACAAATTGTAATAAATATAAAAAAAATGATAATAAAGAAAAAAACAAATAAAGAAAAACAAATGAAAGAAAATTAAATTAAGAAAAAGACTATGCACTCA
Source organism: Sebastes umbrosus (assembly GCF_015220745.1). NCBI lineage: Eukaryota > Metazoa > Chordata > Actinopteri > Perciformes > Sebastidae > Sebastes > Sebastes umbrosus. Next base: position 19,848,942 of record NC_051273.1, read on the forward strand.
TTTCTACAGGTTCAAGTAATGTACATGTGACGGGCTAGGAGCTTTCCCAGTCTGCAATTTGAGTTAGTAATTTTGACCTGATGATGGCGCTAGATAAAGAGTTAAGGGAACACCAACATTATAGCAATTCATCCATGAATGTCTGGAACCAAATTTCATGTCAATCCATCCAATAGTGGAAATATTTCACTCAAAACATGAACCGCATAGTAACGCTAAAGGAAAAGTCACTAATATGAGGAAGAGTCATCCTCTGGGAGCCATGGATGTCAGGACAAAATGTGATGGCATTATTGACATATTAACATTGTTCATTGTGGACCAAGGTGGTGGATTGACCAACCAACCAACCAACCATAGCGGCATGTTGCTAGTGTGGCTAAAAAACAAAACCTCTGAATTTACATAAATTATTCCACACAGGAGCTAATGTATGGGAGGATGTACGGCAGCTTACAGACTAATGAGAAATATGAAAATGAGGAAACAAAGCAGGGAATTGGTGTTTATAGTTTTTCATGTTGATGAATTCACCAATTCTCTTGTTGTTGTTGTTTTTTTTTAAATATATATATATTAAGATGATTATTTATGTGTAGCCTATATGTGAAAAATTAAGTTCATTATTTGAGTTATTTACGTTAGCTATAGAAAGGGGTAGGAACTTATAAGTGTTAACTTCTGCCTTCTCCTTTTCGAACATATAATATTTATTTATTTTGTTAAACAATAATAAGCTTTATTTATACAGCACCTTTTATACTTAAAATGCAGCTCAAGTAAAATAAATAAATAGAAACAATAACACAGGTGTTAAAGACAGAGGTCATCAGGAGTAAAATGTACCAATAAATAAGAAAAATAAAACAGTAAAATACATAAATACAATGATTTACAAATAAAACAGTAAAATACATAAAGACAATGATTTATTTATTAGTTACATTATTAATTATTTAGATTTTGCTATATATGCCTACTGTTCATTTAATTGGTTACATGTTCGAATTCTATGTAATTTAATGTAATCTAATCTCTAGTGAGGTTGAGCTCTGTTTCGCCTGAGGTTTGACAGCTATTGCTTTCATTCCCCTGACCATCCCAAAGCAGAAAACTCTGCTCATTCAGATTTAAATGAGTCTCTGGGCAGCAGCCTTCATTAATGAAGAACACAAGAGAGCAAACAGAGGAAGGCTGAGCCAAGACTGTGTCATTATGTCCTGTCCACATTGTGAATCATTTAAAAGGATTTCAGTGGATGTTTTCAGGGACACGGGGGTGGGGGGAGGAAAACAACATTCTCCACCCAAGGTGCCCCAATTTGTTCCACATAACATTTACAATAACATATTCAGAAAATCTCCAAACTAATCTTGCTTTAGCACAAGTTGGTTTAAGGAGAGACGAGAGCAGAGTGAAAAGGTCAAACACTTACTGCAGATTGAAATGACGGCGGGGAGAGTTTGGTTTGCTTATCTTCACTCTGGGTTTTCTCTGACAAAACGTATACAATAAGCTGTCTGTCAAACAGCAGCTGCCGCACGTGGAGTGTGTCTCTCTCTGTGTGTGTGTGTTTGTGTGTATGCATTAGGGCCGAATCAGAGAGACCACCTACGTTTCCTTCTTCGGAGAGGTAATTGCAAATCATTTGTGCTTTTAAATTGGCAAGATAGGGTCAGAAAATGTCAATTATTTAACCACTTTTATGTCACTTGCACCCGACCTTCACACTGTGTGGATGTTGTGGGTTTTTAAGTGTGTGTGTTAGTGTGTGTTATTGTAATGGAGAATAAGCATCCAAGGACACACCTCTGAAGCTGGACTCCAATCAGTTTTTCTGCAACATCTGTGTTGTTTACACTTGAAGAACACTTGCTTGCCTTGCACATAAACGTTTTTGTTTTATTCTTATTTTATTGTTGATCATTTGTGCTTTATTTATATATATATATTTATTTATTTATTTATTTATTAGGGCTGTGGGCTCGATTTAAAATATTTAATCGCATGATTGTCCATTGTTTAGAAAATTGATCAATCATTTATACAATTCATCAAGCACAAAATCCCAATAATTATCATTCCACCTTTTGCTTTTCTCTGTTACATATGACAGTAAATTTAATATTTTTGTATTTCGGACTGTTGGTAGGACAAACAAGCATTTTCAAGAAGTTGACATTTGGGTATGAGCACTTGTGAACTTGCACCACCAACTGTTTCTCGATGCCCCCCTAACTTATTTGTATAAACTAGGGCTGTCAATCGATTAAATTATTTAACCTCGATTAATCGCATGATTGTCCATAGTTAATCGTGATTAATCTCACATTTTTTATCTGTCCAAAATGGACCTTAAAGGGAGATTTGTCAAGTATTTAATACTCTTATCAACATGGGAGTGGACAAATATGCTTGATCTATGCAAACATATGTATATATTTATTATTGGAAATCAATTAACAACACAAAACAATGACAAGTATTGTCCAGAAACCCTCACAGGTACTGCATTTAGCATAAAGAATATGCTCAAATCATAACATGGCAAACTGCAGCCCAACAGACAACAACAGCTGTCAGTGTGTCAGTGTGCTGACTTGACTATAACTTGCCCCAAACTGCATGTGATTATCATAAAGTGGGCGTGTCTGTAAAGGGGAGACTTGTGGGTACCCATAGAACCCATTTTCATTCACATTATCTTGAGGTCAGAGGTCAAGGGACACCTTTGAAAATGCCATGCCAGTTTTTCCTCACCAAAATTTAGCATACGTTTGAGTTATTTAACCTGGATTCTTTAGGTTTTCTAGTTTCATATGATACAAGCATCTTCACTCTAGCTTTAAAACTGAACCCACTACAACCTCCGAAAGATCGATTGTATTAATATTTTAAAGAAATTAATGCCGTTAAAACAAATTTGCGTTATTATCACGTTAACTTTGACAGCCCTCATATTTAAAAAAATATTTATATACACATGTTTTTTTCCACTACTTGTGTACACAACAGTCCTGTCTATTCCTCACATGTATTTGTCCAGCCTTGTTGTCCTTGAAGCTGTTATTTCTATTTTTACGCTTAGAGAGAGTCAAATTCCTTGTATGTACGGTATGTACTTGGTCAATAAAAACTGTTCAGTTTCTTACCTCCTTCACAGCTTTAAAGTGTCGGCTTTACATTGGTCCAGATAATGATGACAGAACTATAGAAAGAGATAATGTGGGATGATTTTTTTAATGGCTACTTTCTGTCTTCACTATATAAGAGGCAGCTCAATACGTCTTGTCCTTGAAAAGCTAACCTTGAAATAAATTCACCCATCATCCTCATGTTCTTTCTCTGGCTCTCTTCATCTCTCTCCCCTGAAACACTGGACTGCTACTACTGTTTTATGCACACACAAAGACAAAATATGGAGGGCTGCTCAGTGGAATCCATCTTCTAATAGAAACAGAGCTCATGTATTATTCCACCTTTACCATACTGATTAAGCACAAACTGTAATTGAGACCGAAAGAATGAGTCACAGAAAACCCACAATGTTTCATGTTGAAATGTGAATGCAAAGGGAGGCTTGTGAGATGTGTGTGTGTATGTTTGTGTTTTATGCATTAATGTGTGTAAGATTGATTTGACAGGGCTGAAGAGAGCGGCGGTGTCTCCTTGGTGGCAGCTGAATGTACTCAAGCGTAGCATCTGTTGAGAAGCTCTCATTTAAATGCCTGCAGGTCCCCTCACTGCTCAATTTTCATCAAATACAAACACATTTATATACGGAGTGCTGAACGAGAAGGTAACCAATGGCTGTCTGGAAGGCAGGAAAACATATTTTTTGCAATGTAAAAGTGAGGGCTACAATACAAACAAACCGCTATGGGTTTTCAACTGTGTGTTTCATCCTGAGCTGAGCAGGTATAGCTCACTTTAGCCTAACAAAATAAAAGAAGACATAATCAAAATCACACAGCTGCCACAAGCAGATTTCTGGCTATCAAATGAAACGCCCTCGCTCTGCAATGCAGGAATTACAGTTTGTTGACACTCTGATATGACTTCAATGTGTGACCGGCAAATTGTTCTCCACATGGAGGGTGATTTTTAGTTTCTACTTTCAGATCAATTTGACTTTTCTGAGGTTTAAAAGTACTCAAAACGTCCAGTAATGACAGGGGCTTTCATTTGAAACAGAGCATCAGGCTATTATTAGAGACAGACCATTATTTCTCTTGACAGGTCCACAGCGTGCCTCAATTAAGAACCGTTAATTAAATTATTGTGCTGCTTAAATGGGTTCTTTTTACATGATAGTTTAGTCATTTTCATTTTATTGCAAGTGATACCATATGGTTTCTCTGCTTATCCTTATTCCACCTGACTTTATTCTGTAATAACATCCATTTTAAATTTTCAGAAGTACTCATTTTCGATAATTGCACTTACATTAGAGGATTGTGATGTACGTTTCAGATGCATATGTAATCATAGACTGTATATAAAAGTGGACGTAGTCACCATGACGTCACTCATTGGTTTGTGGACTGCCGTTTCGAAGTCTCGAGTTCAGTATTTTGGCCGTGGCTATCGTTGTTTTTTGCAAATCAGAAATGACACAAGAGGGTGGCGCTAAGTACAACTGAACGCTGAATAATACATTTTCTAGGCGAGCAGAATGTTATCTTTCATGGACTGAAAACTCACTGTGAAAGGGTTAAAGTTGTAAGATGAAAACACACAACTCCCAGACTGGACAACACTGAGACCTGTCAATCACAAGGTAGCCACGCCCTAAAGCATACCCTGCTTTATGGTCTTTCCTCTTCAAACACGTGACATTACAGTTTACTTCGACCGAGGCACAATTGGTGACTGTTGCAAAGAGTGACGACAACGCTTTAGGTGGGTTGTATTTTGTTTCTGACCACTTCCACTGAAGTGTTTTTGCAATGCTCCGCTATGCTGGTCCTACATGAAACCTCTTGGTCTGTTAATCCTGAGTTTTAGTTATGAACGGCTCCTCTGAACCAAGACTCCGGTCCCCAGACTGTATATAAGAAGTGGACGTAGTCACTGTGACGTCACCCATTGGTTTGTGGTCTTGAAGCCTCGAGTCTGGCATTTAAGTTATCGTATTCTTGGTTTTTAGCAACCACAAGTGACACGAGAGGGTGGAGCTAAGTATGGATGCGGGAAGTAGGGGTGCTGAGTTGAGTTGCTGTTTTTTTCTGTAGGTCTATTGTTTAACTGCAATGGAAATTAAACATGTATATAGCCTATTATTCAAATATTTTTATACTGTCTCATATGCCTCCGCGGGGTGAATGCACATCGGTAGATCTTCGCTCGTCTCCTCGCTCGTCTCCTCACTCGTCTCCTCGCTCATCTCCTGTATGAACTGGCTGTATCCTCCTCAGCGTCCTGCGTTAAACTATGGCAACCTGGTTATGGGTCATCGTCCATACACTGCCTCACTCCCTCTTCCTCTCCTCATGTCTCATGCATTAGCTCTGTATTGTTGACGGTGTAGTTGCTATGGCTGCTTAGACATAGAGTATGTTGATGTTCAAGTTCGCATTTCTAAAATCAGGGTTTTCCTGCCATTACAGCACGTTTTTGTGCTGCGTAAAAACAACGTGGAGAGCATCCAGACAAGCCGAGGCACGGGATGGCACAGGATAGGGGGGGTGAGAATGAGGGCCTGTAATTTATCTGCAAAAGCAGGACATAATATAATACAAGTTTAAGGCATTTCCACATTGACTTCACTTTTCAGAACCATATGTTGCCATCTACTATGAACTATTGTCAACCTGCCTGATCGCCTAGCTGCTCACGTTTCCTGCCTTTGATGATGTTTGCTCTCAATGAAATTAGTGGAGGAAATGTTACGAAGAACGATAGCAAATGTTGTCAGGTTTGGTTACAAGAAGTAATCATCATTTCATTACTTTTAAACTGTTGTATATAGTCCTTCCACATTACATTATATATAATATATCAGGACAGATTCAGACGGACTAGCCAGAAAAAGATCTGAGCCACAGCATGTGTAAATGTGTGGGATGAAGGTGTGTGTGTTTGTTTATATGATATGATGATATTTATACAGACTTTAATGTGTGTAGACAGGATGCGATGCCATTGTGTGTGAGCGTTTGCAGGATATTTAGAAAGCTGACAGGCATGTGAGGGCGAAGAAAAGAGAGAGGGATTATGGGAGTGTGGATGGTTTAGGTGGTAGCGGTTTTAAGAAATAGGTATTATGAACACTGCCCCTGTCGCCCTCACTCTCCTGTTCCCATTACAACAATGAGAGTCAGATTTCAGCCAGAACACTTGTCATTTCTCCAAATTTGCCACACATTCAGACCCCATCACAATCTCCCTCATACAGGCTACAGATTGAAAAAAATTACCGGATTTAATGGGGATTTGTTGCAAACAAAGACAAACATGTCGAACAACTGACTTATTGTGCAGCTCAAGAGAAAATAATCTTCATTTTCATTGTCTCAGAAAAAGTCATTAGTGCCCATATCCAGCATGAGCTCCAGTCTTGTTTTGCATTATTGATTTCAAGTGTGGGATGATGCGAGGAATTGATTATTATAATTGTCAACTAGATTTATTCTCAAGCCCCGACTGAGCTGTGTGCCCATGCGCCCAAGCATGTGTTTTTGAGAGGCTTTAGCATGCAGGAATAATCCATCTTGTCAAGAGAGTACTGATAGAATAGTCAATCAGAAAGATTCCCGCAGCTTAAATCATCTGATATATTTCCTTGGCAACAATCGCTTTCCTTGAGACCTTGAAATAAACCGTGAGAAGACTTTAGAATAAGAGTATTAGAGTAGAGTAGTAGAGAATTTTAGTCTCCATCTATCATGAGCTAATGTTTGCCATCAATCCATCAGTGTCATGGCATCAGCCAGTTGTTTTCCCTGCCAGTCAATAACTTACCTGACATTCCAGTCATTCCCAGTCGTACTAGCAGTTGCCCTCAGTGTGCCCCGCCAGTTCCAGCCACCTGTTTCCCACCCCCACCCATGAACCTGCTCCTCATTCCACTATTACCCTTCCATCACATATATCATATATATATACCTGTCCGAGAGACTCTTGACGGGCCGCCGTAGCCTGCAAGGGGAGTGTTCAGTAGGCTACTTTTCGGTAGCCTTGTGAGCTTGTCTACTTGTACAGTAGAAGAAGGTAAATAGTGAAGAAACGTGGAACTAGGGTTGTCATGAGAATAGATACTTCAGTACCAATTCAATGCCAAAATTCTGAAAACGAGATGTTACCTGTTTCTCTACAGTACCTCAGATACTGGGACTCGTGACTAACGTCGTCCCGTCGTCCCGTCGTCCCGTCGTCCCAGGGATGATAGAGAATGTGTTTGGGATGCAGTAAACTCACTATCGACAAGACTGCGGTCTGGATGGGAATGACCCTCGCGTGTACGTAATGTGTCACTAGAAGCCTGTCAGTCCAATGAGGGTGCCACAGCACCCGGTACATAACAGTGGGAACATCCTCCCTGCAGTGCAGCCTGTGCAGCAGTCCGTCGCCCATACCGGGATCCAGTCCTGGGTGAGTGCAGCGGGCCGCCGCACCATAGTCCCACCGTGGGTCCAGCGAGGCTGCGAGGCCTGATAATACATTATTGCGAACAACAAATCTGGGTTGAAATCTGCAGGACGAGAGCTATAGTTAACGTTAGCTGTCAGCTTCGTGCAGGACTGTGCTGCTAACAGTTAACGTTAACTAGCTCTCGTCCTGCCGATTTCATCACGGGAGGTACCATTGATTTACATTATGATGCGTTCAGGCTCTATTCAGTAAAAAAATTATACTGTTATCATGATGTGTTCAAATGTAATCTTGTGAAATGTAGTTTTGTTGTGAAACTTGATTAAATGCAGTTGTTTGAAGGACATGTTTTCACAGCAATATAAAATAAATAATTGAGAGGGAATTATGAGCTGTTTAACTTCCCAACAACCGTGGTATCGAATTGGTATTGAGAATCATGGCATTTCACTGGTATTGGTATCAACTACTACATTTCTGGTATTATGACATCCCTATGTGGAACCCTGCTGACCTTGGAAAATTAGTAAAACTCCGTACAGCAAAAGAAAAAATGCAGTAGAGCTCTACTTAGTTTTGACATACTGTGATTCAAACAATGCAGACACTGTCAATTGTTGAAACACAGATTACGAGAGGAACAAACTAAAGGCTTGTAGCAAGTGTCCCTCCAAAATAGGACATTATATCCATTGAAATATTCATGCAAACATAACTTGAAGTTAATCTTCCTGTTCTGGTTATGGAGCTTTGCTATTGGTGGGAGTGGGTGTTGAGGTGCTTACTTGGGTCAGTAGTGCACAAAAGCTTTGGTAGATTCTCCGGCTTAGAGGCGCCATCAGAGAAGAAGTTGGTGTGGGGCAATATTCAGACTTGTTTCTTTTTACTTCATCTACCGAGTTTGTGAGTCGCGTTTTTGGGTCCAAATCCTGCTTCACTGTGCCATCACAGGGCATCTGACATGCATACATCTCAGTATCGCCAATGAAATTTCAGTATTTCTTCAATTTGCTTCACTATCACTGAAACAGAGGAGTCACATTGGCAAAAGGCCCTAATGCTGTTTTATACAACAACTCTCTGGGAGTTCCGTCCAATGTGTACAGTGTGTGCTCATATCTGGAACATCTCCAAAGAAACGTGGTGAGGGGAGATTCTCCAACTATGTCAGCTCCTCTCAAAGTAAATCAGCAGCAACTTGAGATGATTTCTATTTCTAAAAAATCACCCCTTTCACTTCAGTATCTCTAATGGAGTCTGACCGTCTTTTCTTCAACAAGGTTCTTACTTTAAACTCCAATAGTCATTGTAATGCAGTGCAATCCGCTCTTTAACGACATACCATTTCTCAAACGACAGATTCTGTATCTCCTTTTACAACAAAACTCTGATTTTAATTTCATACCCCTTCAGCGGTTTTTCCTCTGAACCCCCGTGGGCGACTTGCTGACAGGGGTCAGAGCTATTCTGGGGAATGTGAGCAGAAAGGAAAGTGTTCTCATGGTGACAGAATGGGAGCGATGCCCACAAGCAACTCGCCGTATGTCGTCTCCGCTGGAAAATCAATGTGGGGAGTCGGAGAAAGGTGCAGATCGACCAAAATAGAGAGAGGTAGAGGAGAGGAGAGGAGAGGAGGAAGAAAAGAGAGAAGGGGATAGAAAAATTTGTGGGCGATGACCAGAAAGCTGATAATAAGATCCAGAGGGGAAGGGGAGGGAGGGGGGGGGGTTATGTCAGCTATTACCACATGTCAGTCACATCAGCTTTGTGCCAGTTGCCATAGAAACCAACCCCAGCTACACCCCGGCGCGAGACGTTGCCTGGCTGGCTGAGACACGCAGGTGATGTGTTTGTTAAAGACCTTTGCAGGGAAGCAGCACTCAACTTAAATCTGTAGGTTTATTGACCAGATTTTCACACAATGCTCTAGTTTTGTGTGTGTTTGTGATAAAGTTGTACTCATATTCTTTCCGTTCCGCACTTGCAGTAGTGCATGATTGAGAATGAAATTTATTTGGCAGAACGAGAGGGAGAGACGGACGAAACTATGAAAGCACGAAGCCGACTTGTTAGAAAAATACATGAACATTAGAGAATTTATATTTCTGTAAATGCGTTTGCGTCCTTGTGACTTTAAGAAAGGAACATCATGTGTTTGTCCTCAGGTATTGTGTCTCCAACTGTGCCTTCATGTGCGTGTTTGTCAGCATTTGAGAGTGTTTGCCACGTGTTTGCAGCCAGGAAGGCTTTCCCAATTTTCAGTAATTGGGTTTTCGTTGTCTCGCTCTGCTGAGTCCTGATTGCGGTTCTGTTTTGTTTCCCATCGGAGGAACGCTGTTGCTGAATTCTGATTATGTAAATGACGTGTCTTGTCTTTTATATAGCTCTCTGTTGTTGTTTACCTCGTAGGGAATTAAATTTGGCCTTTGAAAGTCAAGATAATACTCAGAGTGAGGACAATATGTTTTTGCAAATTAAATTAGCTTTATCGTAGTTTTTTTCTAACGCGTTGATTATATAAGGAATATGAAAACAGCACAGTAATCTCTTTTTGTTACTACAGTGGAAACCGCTTCTAGTGATCACGGTTACAATGATCAACCGCTTATATGGACCAAAAAGCTTGGGACAGAATCATTCCTATACAAATGCTGTTTAAATAATTTGCTTATAGTATTCAAGTAGTCCGCTTACAGTGTTCATTTTGGGTCTTTTCATACATGAAAACAAGTGGAAAAACATTTTTTAAACTACGTTAGACTAACGCTAGTTGAATCTTTGCTTTGGATTTTACTTTACTCTCTTGATACTTTGCCTCGCAGACCATCTGCTTACCTGAGGCTGATGCTGCGTGCACATTGATATCGTGAGGATAAGAGGAAAGTCTTCTCTGAATGAAAAACCAAATGTGCACGGGGAAAGCACATGGTTGCAGCCGCCCTCCTCACGTGGATTGATAATGCCTGGTCGAGTAATGCCCCGAAAGTGAAACTCTGCCGACCGGCTCTCCGGCACCGCAGCTCCGTCAGCTCATACAGACCGGCGCCCGTCTCCCTCCATGCCGCTACCGGGTGAGCGAGCGAGGAGCCCTGGCAAAAGGGGCGCCGTTCTACATGCACTGCTCGCGCAGCAGAGCCGGCCAAAAACAGCAATGCCTCACCCTCGGTGAGGGAAGAGGCAGAAGAATTGGCAGTGAGCCGGTAAATGGCAAAGCGGTCCGTTTCATTACTTTGTATTCATGTAATAAATATACAAATATTAATTAGATTGGTAATCTGCATGAGACATGATGCTCAACAACAAACATTTGGTTTTAATCATCATCCGCTTATAGGGATCAATTTGATCCAGACAGACGTGATCACTATAAGTGATTTCCACTGTATTCAATCCCCTAATCACCTGAAAACCTGTGTTCTTCTTTGCCCAGCAACTGATAACACCTCTCAGCCCAGGCTCCCCACGCTAAGATCAATTTTTCAGTCTTTTTCCGGTACTCGTAATGAGCCGATCGGTGGGGGGTCCAGGGGAATTCTTGCCTCTTGGATCCATTGATGGACAGCGTTCCCCGGTGACCAGTGAACCAGTGGATTAATGGTGATGCTGAGACAGGCATGCAGCGAAAAGACAGCAACCTGGAGAGCCAGACAAAAGGAATCAACAGACAATCAACTAAATGTTTACGCACACAGAGCCGATCAAACCCCTCGAGAGCAGAGGAAAATGAAAGCACAGGCACTGAAAGGCAGACAGGAGCTGTGGGTTTGCCTTCTATGTTTTGAAATCTGGATGCAATATATTGGATTTTCTGAGCTCATATCTTTCTTCTCTTTCTTGCTCTCACAGACAAAAGTTTAGTTTCTGTGTTTGCATTATCTGATAATTGCTGTAATGATGACCAGGCTGACAGAAGGGGAGGCACATGAGTTTCTACAGTTTTATTTCTGTCAGCTCACTATAATTAGTAAATCTAAAGCCCATGGGTCTGCCATATTTAGTACCATAGACAAACAGAGTGGGTGGCACTAAAATTGTCAACTCTGGAGATAATTTCTCAAGAGGCTTTTTATGTAAGACGGCCAAGAAACCGTTATTGTTGGGCTTTACAAAGACGTATAAGGAGGGAGGGGTAAGAAGGATGAGAATGTGACGGAAAAGGAAAAACACATCAGCCAAGTTTCCATTCAAATTTAGTGCCAATTTTACATGAATTTTCAGAAATTGTGTAAAAGAAAATGTGTATTATTGCACAATAGAATTTCTACTTTGGTTTTATTTATGTGCAGTTTGTAAATGTGCATAAAAACAGGTCGTTGTAAAGACAGTTCTAGGAGCTGGCAGACGTGCAGAGCCCAGTGAAATCTGCATGTACTTCATGCCATTCAAGACGAGCTCTCCTGATTCTTGTGGCACTATCTTTATGTGGTTGTTAGACTATTAAGTCAGTGATTTGAAGAGAACGAGCCTTTCCTCTAACTGGCTCTAATGGCTTAAAGAGAGCAAAGCCTATAGTGCATCCCTGCTGTGACACCAAAACGGCACAAGGCTGTGACTTTGAGTAAAATGCAGCACTCTTCCAAATTAGTTGCGCCGCGGCAATCGGCCACACTGACCCCAAATCTAATAGACCACCCTTAGTGCCACAAGCACAGTTAAGATGGAGAGGCATGCTAGGTAAACATAACGCACCAAGGTAAAACCTGAAAACACTACCATTAGGATGTGATGCCAAGCCACTAATCATACCTACCAACAGTGACGTAAAGGCTGTTTACTTCTTGAGTGTGTCTCTTGTAAAGGTCCTGACCACTGTTTTGGGCCGTCGGTGAGCGTCTGTTGGCCTAGTTTTTACGGTGGGTCCTCTAATCTGCCAATGTCTGAGTTTTTTTGGCAGATACAGCATGTTGAATCAGCGGCGGAGCTCGTCGGTGAGAGAAATCACTCTGATTGGCGTTTCAGCTTAAACAAATCAGTGCACGAGAAGAGAAATGGAAGTGAGGAAAGCAAGCCGACGAGTAAAGTCAAGAGGAAAAACGCAGAATGCTCTTCTCATTTTTCATCTTCATCTCATCTGATCATTGAAATACACGGATATTTTCACAACGACATGGCCATCTGGAATGAAGCTAAGTGGTGATTGAGAGTGGTGTGAAAATGGTCGGCAGACGCTGCTTTGTTTCATGTACGTATCATAACAACGGCTTGTATATCTTCTGGTTTCCCTTTTTGAATGATGAATACAGACTACTGACGCCTGCCGGTATGGAGAGTTATTTTATGTCACGCAGGTGCAGAACGTACGTGGTATAGTTGGCCGTCAGCTGTAGTCTTTGCGGTGTGTTCAAGTGCAACTTTTTGGCCAAGACAAAGGCGGCCTTTGTCGACACTAGTTTTTTGATGTTGGGTTTGGTGTGTCCTGCCCTTTAGCCCTTGGGTGTGTCTATGCCTACATCCTTTAGCTTCAGTCTTACTCACTAATCCCTGCATAGCTCGCACATAACACACACATACATACTGTATAAACACTAATGCATTAATTCATGGCTTTCCACCCACTCGAACACTGATTTGCATGCCTCACTGTCTGCACCCAAATCCATAGAACATACAGACATGGTATGTTTTGCTCACTTATTCCTCCTCAGCTCGTTACCTTTGTTTTGACCATTTAAATGTTGAAGCTAAATCTCTTTGGCTTCTGTTGTGTCTCTTCTTGCATTCGCTTTGTCCGGGGGATTGTCACAAATCTGGCAGAAACTGTAGAAATCCAGCTGGGTTCATCAGCTGCTCCAAATGTAGGCTGCTTTGATGTCGACTTAATTTTTTTGTTTTATTTCAACCGGCATGTTTGTGTGAATAAACAGCACAAACCAGCTTTGTAGTCTGTTGTCACACTTGATCTTTTAGTCTCATTCAGCCGGTGGATAAAGGCAGAATTTCTTTAGTTGTTTTTGGTAGATGTTATATGCAACTGTTACCTACTTTCTTATCTCAAACTTACGTTTCACATTTTACATTTCTACATGCACAGACAAGAATTAAATGAGCAGATAAATTAACTGGATAGTATGAGTAACAAATACTAGTAAGCTCTCCCAGTATTGCAGTAGTCATATTGTGCAACCTACAAAGATGCACGAATAGAGGAAATATGCCTAAATCATTCTCAAAGGATTTGCTAAAAAGTGTTTATGATTGGATGGGAGAATGGATATGAGTGGAAGATGTTGTTTTGAAGCAGCAACAATTAAATCTGTCAAATGAATTTCCCCCACAGCACACTCAAGGTCGAGATAATGAGATTAGCCAGCGTTGAGGAGATTTAATAATGATCAACCATTTGGTTATGCATAAGAATATTACACAAACTGCTGTTCATAATTTGACTGAAGGGTCAGTGATTTTAGACTGTGCATAATTGCCTTGACAAGTAGTGACCGTTGGCAGGAGATAAAGGCTTTGTTGGCGTGGCTGTGCTATATTTAGCCTTTAAGTCCCATAATGCAACCTGCAATTAAGCTATGAAACGATTAAGAGTTGTGTGGACGATAAAATAACTCGACAGCAGTAAAAGTGTCTCTTCAGGATCTCCTAATTCATGCATGTTTTTAAGTCTTGTTTTTAGCTGCCAGTTGACTGTACTGATATGAGCCAGCGGAGTAAAACCGAGTCGATGAAAGTGTGGAAGCAGTGACAGAAGCAGGCTTTGCGTGACGGCTCCTCCTCCACATCACACCTCGGCGGCGTGCGGCTCACACATCTGTACCTCCTTCTCCTCCCGCTGCTGTTGCTCTTTCACCTCCTAATCATTTTAGAGGGAGGTGAGGAAGATTGACTTGACGCGCAGCACTCTCACATAACCATGTGCATATGACGCACACACACAGAAACCCCACAATCCTCATATACTACCCCCTGCCAGGCTCCCCGGGCTGCACAGCTTGTGTGACATTCTGTTCCTAATGTATGGGAAATGCCACACGTGCATACATTACGGCTAAGCCTGTCAGTGCAAAAGCCGTCGGTAGCCGGAGGTTACAGCTGCACCCATGGACCTTTAGCAGACATACTCGTCTGTCAGTACAGGGCGACGCCAAGGGCGAGTCTGGAGAAAGTTTGAGCAGCAGTAAGAATTTAACATCCATTTCTGAAGTCATGATACATGTGTAACAAGAGTGTGTGTCAATAACGCAACCCTATGCCACAGGGGATGGCTAATTGCTTGCGTAAAACGGCACTTCACTGCAAGTTTCATGTTTGCGTGATTGACTCACATCAGTTCTCAATCTGGAGTTTAGTGTCTCCTGTTTTGTCCGGGGTTTATCGTAACGCCTGGCTGCCCTGCTCTCATTAGAGGCAACTCACCGGAGTATTCTTCTCTCGCTCCTCCACCTTATTTTCAACTCTCTCTCATCGTCATTGTTTTTATTCAAAGCTTCTCTGAAGAATACTCTCTTCATCATCTCTGCCTTGGTCTTTTTGCACCTCTCACACATTTCCCCCTCGCCACCTGCCACCCAAACAGCGTAAACACACCCACACATGCGCCCACGCACACACGCATATGCATGCATACACACATGCCAGCGAAGCTGCGAAAAGGTCGGCCGAATGCCAGTTTCGATGTGACGGCTCTCTGGTCCCTCTCATGGTTCCCCCTGCTGCTGTGCTCATCAATAATACACAGCCTATGTGTGTTTGTGTGTGTGTACGCATGCAGGTGCGGGGATGTAGTTGTGTCAGAAACAAAATCTCGCTTGGTGTGAAAGCTTCTGGCCAAACATGAGGGTGGGAGACGCTGAGAGACAGTGGCAGTTTGAGTTTGAGGCTGTACTTTCTCATTGATATGCTCTCGGCTGTTTGTGTGCTGCATGTGTTCTGTATCTAATTGCCTTTCAGCTGACCCCACCGGCCTTTTCCTTATGAAAGAGTCTCCATAGTTTGCCCAGTGAAAGAGAAATGAGTCAGGAGAGACGAGATTGGATCACACACACTCACATATGGCCAATACACACTTGCACTCACAGGATGATTAGGTAGAAAGAGAGCAATTTAATTTATACGAAGGGAGTTCAAAGAAAGCCTTGGAGAGTTTTTTCAGCAGCAGCAGAAGCATCGTTTTCTTTTTTGTCCTCCTCCGGCTTTGCCCAGGGATTCTCCTGTCTTGCCTTTTATTGGCAATGCTACAAAATAGAGCCATAAAAGGTGTGAACAGGAAGCAGATCAGTCTTTTGTATCCAAAGGAGCCAAGCTGAGACGAGACCCTGTGCTCTCCTGCTGGAATGGGGACACATATTGCCAAGTTTTTTTACCCTCAGCATCACCCAGGCTGCACCACTGGACTCCAAACCGTTCATCCTTCTCACGAGCCACTTTTTGAGATGTTGAAGATGCATGTTTCTGGAGAAGAACTACAGAAGTTGGGCCCTCATTTCAGCACATGCACATAATGGGATAGGGCTGGGATGGTTCACCTATCTCCCGATTCGATACCGCAATACGATAGCGTTTCTTGTCCATGACAGAGTAAGCATGCAGCATTAGCCATGATGTCTAGCTCTGCTTTTCCTGGCAATGTGTGAAACCGAAAGTGTTTCCATCATTTACTGTTTGTGTAGTGTTTACCACTTTGGATTTAAAATGTTAGGTTGCAGGTCGTATCCATGCAGACCCTCCGCCGTTTTCTGCTTTATCGTTTCGGCTCGCTACGGTTTGTTTTGGTTGACGGATACGGAACAGATCTGACGTCAGTTACTCAGACTACAACAATAAAAGAGGTAACTTCCTTCTACCTCCACAGAGATTCAAATGAAGCAAATATATCAGCTCTAGCATGGTTTTTGAGCTTGATCGTAGAATAGAAACAGAATAAAATACAATCACCAGTCCGTAAACACTAACAGAATTGACAGAATGAAATGAGACATGCAGACCTCCTGGTGGGCCCTTTGTGCATCCTTTGTTTGACAGCTGAACCCGCCCTGATGCCCCGCTGAGGGAGAGACTGGGAGGGGATATGATGCAGAGAGGGAGGGATACAAGGGTCGCAACAGACAGACATGCCCTTCAGGTTCATAACATCTCAACGTCACCCCTGGCTCTCTGTTTTTGCCTCAGTACAGTACATACAGTACATGTAAACAGTTTATTTGGAGCCTGCAGTCCTGAACATCAAATGACAAAAAGTCAACAAATAACTATCTGGTTATAAGTCACAGGCTGGTCTACTAAGAGTCACACTAATGATCGCTTCCTCGCTGCTGTTCTGATTGAAATTGAGCAGAGTTCTGTATCTGATATGGTTGATCACCATATTCTAGTTCATCCTCTCATCGCTCTCAAGTGGTTTAGTTCAGACTTTCTAAGTCTTATTCTCTAAGACTAAAAATGACTGTGCTTTTGCTGTCAGACCTTCAAAACTCTCCAGCAGCAACCTCAGATAATTCTTTTGAACCTTACCTTAAAAACGTGTTTTCCTGCAGCAGCTGGTAATTGCATTTGATCTTCATCTTTTGTCTGGTCTTAAACCTGCAATAACTGATATTTTTGCCACTTGGAGCCAGCACGGAGGACCATTAGGATTCATTTGGAGTCGTGTTTCAGGCCACCTGGCTGAATGTTAGTCCAATGTTTTACCTTTCTGTTAGCCTTGTTTTGGGTCTACACCATCTCCTGAGGGAAATATCTGTCACTTCAGCTGCTAAATGCTCCTCTGTGTTCATCAGCTAGTCGATTACTTCTCATTAGTCAGCTGTTTGGTGCTGGGCACGTAGCATACAGCAGGTTTAGTGGAGTTTTTTTGCGAAAAAACATCTGCTGGCTGGCAAAACAATTAGCCGCACGATGCAAAAATACGATAGAGCTTAGGGAAAACAGATGTGTTCTTCACTACAAGCAACTCCTTTCATACAACAATAGTCACGTGATCCCTTAATAAAGGTGCTAAATTAAAGATTCAGAGCATTAATATGTATGTATGCTATGTAAAGATATAGTGGAGTAATGGCATCCTGAGCAGAGAAAGAAGTCACTCTCCCTCTGTGTGTGTAGTAATCGGAGCTTTTCTGTGTTTTGTTTACATAGTCGGGCCGGCCGTGTGTGCATGTGAGTCCCAGTGTGTTTGCCCCGCTGAACAGAACCGTAACGTCCCACCCTCTAGTCCCCCCCAGGCTAACACTGTTAGCTCTGTCAGCACTGTTTCCGATGTTTGCACTGTTTGGGCTGTTAGCACTGTTAGCTGCTAACCACCGCCATGTTGAGAGCTGTGTAGAGGCAATCCCTCAATCATAGATATGCTCTGAATCTTTTATTTAGCACCTTTAATATAAAACTAGGGCTGTCAAAGTTAAACACCACTAATTTCTTTTAAGGCATTAATGCAACTTGTGATTTCTACCTTGTAGCGGGCTCAGTTTTAAAGCTAGAGTGAAGATACTGGCATCATATGAAACTAGAAAACCTAATGAATCCATACTAGCCTGTCGTGAAGGAGGCCAAATAACGCGGCAAACTTACGCTAAATTTTGGCGAGGGAAAACTGACGTGATCATTTTGAAAGGGGTCCATTGACCTCTGACCTCAAGATATGTGAATGAAAATGGGTTCTATGGGTACCCACGAGTCTCCCCTTTACAGACATGCCCACTTTATGATAATCACATTCAGTTTGGGTCAAGTCATAGTTAAGTCAGCACACTGACACACTGACAGCTGTTGTTGTCTGTTGGGCTTCAGTTTGCCATGTTGTGCAAAATGCAGTACCATTGTTCTGTCACATTGTTGTCTTGATAATTGATTTCCAATAATAAATATATCCATACATTTGCATAAAGCCAGCATATTTGTCCTCTCCCATGTTGATAAGAGTATCACATACTTGACAAATCTCCCTTTAAGGTACATTTTGAACATAAAGTGTGATTAATTTGTGATTAATCATGATTAACTATGGACAATCATGCGATTAATCGCGATTAAATATTTTAATAGATTGACAGCCCAAATCTTTTTTTTTAATTTATATAAATATTTTGTGCATTATCATTATTATGAAAGTATGTTGACACTGAAGTTGGGTGATAACTTACAATCATATGGTGGACACTACTCACATGATAGCATAACAACATGTGAAAAAACATTTGGGCATCTTCAGTTGCAGGAAAATTAGAATTAGCAGAATACATCCCCTCTAACTGCTAATTGATTCTCGTAGTATCTCTGTGGCTCCTTCTTGTGCAGCGACTGATAAGATTAAACGGAAAAAAGGCAAAAGACTCATATACAAATAAATTGCTTCCATTAAAAACGAGGATAAAAATCCTTTATGTTTTTCCTTGGAGAAGCCAGGGTTTACTGTAGGCCTGAATATTGCAGTACCAAGCATATCTCTTCTTTTAATGTGAAAGTTTGACAGGATTATATATTTTTATAATAACTGTAAACAGTTTGGTGACGATTATGTTTGTGCACAAGCAGTCGTTGACAAACATATCCTCCAGTAATCTTCATAACTGTTCTGTATCTGTAGCAATATGTATGTAAATTAATACATTTGTTATTTGCATGTGTATTCTGTCCTCCTTTTTTTAGTTACATCCTTTCCTCCACCACATTTCTAACATAACATTTCCCCCTGTCTGTTTCCCTGTGTCCTGTAACTAACCAATCGTGACATATGGAGCCAAATGGGTGTAAAAGCTGTGGGCCTCGTGGGATTATAGACCGACCTGAAATGCAGCAAAACAACATGCTGTTGTTCACTTCTGGCTGGTTTCAGTGGTGCTATCAATTCCCAGTCAACATTAGCCACATAATAATAGGTCATCGACTGTGATTAAACGCTGTCTCCTGCTGCCACAGTAAAGCATTGTGGTCTTAGTTTACAGCCTGGGAGAAAAACATTTATTAAGCCACATACAGCAGGGAGGACTGTAGGAAGATTGTCCTCTTCATGGCAGGGTTTTATTAGTCTGACTTGCTCCTTCGTATCTCAGCAGTGCCGGTGGCGGCGGGTCTAATTATGCTGTGTTGCTTTCTCCTCCTCTGTTCTCTTGTCTGCTGCCTCTCCACCTTTCCCATCTGTCCTTCACTTATTTTTCTCTCTGTTGCCATAATATTAGATCTCTCTCTTACAGCTGATTTTCCAAAATGTTCCACTATTGTTTCAGCTCTACAGAACGATCAGTCTTTACTGTATCACTCTCTGTTCCACAAATGTAAGACCCATTGTTCCACCATTCTTGTGAGAATACTTTGAGCTCCCAGTTCTGGTTGTGAAAATGCCGTTTTTTTCTGCTAACAATCAAGACTGTCCTCAAGTTGTTAGTTTGTTACAACAGCCGGTACTCATGATGATTTCTGCATGTGAGGTCTGATTCCTGCACACCATGATGCCACTCAGCTACACAACTCCAGCCAACCATGGCTCTATGTGTTTGCTATATTATAGATTATATACATACATGTATTGTACTGGGTGCCTTGCTTATAGATGTATAAAGAGAACTGGATACAGCGTTTGAAGCAGGGCCCCGTTCATTCCTATGAAAGTTGCTCAGTGGTGCAAATATAAAAGTATCATCCGGTGATCTTCCACGTCCATTGGGCCCATAGAGCAGGCACAGTAGCGTTTCCTTCACATGAATGGAGGAAGGGAAATAACTGGATTTGACTTTTAGTGCTTTTTACAACTTTTAGGAGATAATGATTTAAATAAGGGATATTCAAGTGTTTGTACTTGGAAGTTACAGACGTCTCTTTCTCAATGCAAGTCTATGAGAAAAAGTATTTTTGGGCTCAGTGGCATCACGCGACGGACATAGAAGTTGTAGTACCGCTGTTTGGCCACTAAGTATTTGCCTCAAAGCCCGGCGCGCATCCTGGGGGCTTGGCCTTGCTCATGCCTTGTAAAACATTTTGTCCAGTTGGTTTGGGCAGGTGAACTGACAGGTTTCTGTTTTCAAACCAGAATTCATGCTAGGAGGTTAAAATGAAACAGATGTCTGAGGGAGCTTTCACAAGCCAACATTTAGTGTGTTTTAATCAAACACTTGACATTTGTTTGGGCGGTTGAGAATGCAGTCATTGTACTCTGGTGTGGACCAAAACAACCCAGTCGGAGATTGCATGCCAGAGGTGGTCTTAGACCGTTTCCAAGCGAACCAAATGCAGGCTGCATGCGCGGACACGGATAAATGACAGTTTAACATGAGTAGGAGAGGACATACAGAATATGCTAAATAAAGTCCACAAAAATAGTGACATTTATAAAGTCATTTGAGATAAACTGGAGGAGAAGGGATTCGTGCGCTCAGTAGATCAGTGCCAAGTCAAAGTGAAAAAACTTTGACAGCAATATTTCAAAGTCCGTGATTCCCTGCATATTTAACAGGTGTGATCTTGCGTCATGTTATAAAGACACCACAGGCCAGGATTCCCAGTTGAGTTGGTCTATTATTCTGATAATAGACAAACAGTGCGGTCACTGGACTGTTCAGGAACAATTATCTTCAGTAATGATGGCGTATTTGTTTTGTGCACTTAATTCGCAGACCAGATCCACTCCTTCTGCTCTTACCTTTCACAGTAAACATACATATAATATTCGTGGGCGAGTATTTCGCATTTTCGTGTCGTTTATTCGTCACACCCCCGTTGTGTAAAGGCCTTTAAACAAGGTTTTAAAGGGGGAAATTAAAAAAAAAGGAAGGAGGGAAGCCAATCCATCTCAGATCAATCCCTCACAGCGAGACAGGAAAAAAAATGATTCCAATCAAATCAAGCCCCAGCCATACGTAGAGGTGATTGGGCATGCATTGTTGAAGTAAGGTGAACACATACTCTACATGAGTGCAACTCTCAACACATGAATGACATAAACTGAGGGAAATCTATATAACTGCGCACCTGAATTACAATTTAACTTATCGAGCAAACAAGCTGATATGGTGGATGCTCAAATGGACGTTTTTGGGTCAGTTATTGTATGGATATAAATGGACATACTGAGGTCTTTTTTTTCTCACATACTCTTTATGGTAAGCCACATGACTGTGGGAGCGTTGTTGCTATGGCACCGGGTCTGTCCATAAGGGGCACACAAGGGAAGAGAAATGAGGTCACCTTTCAGTTCAACCATCATCAAAAGCAAACTCTAATCACAAGTGGTCACTAGGGACAGCTGTTGGCATGTGTTGATGCTGTGTGTGAATGCAATCTCATGTATGATATGGATCTATATACAGTAGCTAGAGCGATACAAAGATTCAAATATAACCATAGCCAGGCCAAATCTCTCTCTCTGAAGATGAGCGTTTCGTCCTAAAGCACAAAGCAACTGATGCATTGTTGTTATTAAACTTCAGGTCACTTAGTAACACAGATAGGTCATTGGACTGTCATGTCGTGGCCGGCAGCCTTATAAATTGCGTTAGCCATTCTGCTATGCCTCCAGTACCTGGAGGACTTGACACTGCCTCCAGTGAAAACAGATCGAATGTGACAACACACGCCTCGCATTTAGTGATGCTGATGGCCTCTGGCCTCAAACTGAAGGAGCTGGGTTTCAAGCAGAGGCAGAGGTTATAAATGGATATTCTGGATATCTGGGTGAACGGATTAAAGACCACTGGGAGGGGGGGTGATGGGATGATGTAACCTATGGGCATGTGAGTGTGTCCCTCTCATGTATATCTGTGTGTGTGTGTGGGTGCTCCTCCATCTGGATAAAAGTCCTCCTCCTTTTGTGATCACGTGACATCTAAAAAATGAGGGATAAGTAGACCTGACTCATGGATGGACAGTTTTAGCACACGCACTCACAGGAAATATCACGCAGAAATGAGCCCGCCAACACCTGTGGCTTTAGGTAAATATGATCCATGTTCACCTTTCATATGTGGTGGTGGCTGGGGGATGACAGGAGTTATGAGAGCAGAGCAAAATGCAGGAGCCACTGATTGGGATTATCTAAAGAATGTCTGTCTCGTCGTACCGGATATGGGGAACATGAGCAGACGGCTAAACTGATTAAGCCCGATTTGAAAGAATAATGGTACCGGAGGCGGCCGTATGGATGTGACTGTGTCTCTCTCTCTCTCTCTCTCTCTCTCTTTCTCTCTCTCTCTCACTATTTACAGCCATTCCTAAATTATTGCCAAAGGAGACTTGAAACAAAGTGAATCATGCCATCCTGATTTGATCAGAATTGAGCAGCATGAAGGGGCTCACGCTGGGCAGTTAGAATGGGACCATATGGAGGCTCAAGGCCAGCTCCTATCTGCCAGCTGAGGCTGTTTATGAGACACTCCCACTGCTGCGGCACCTGATCCTCCTGCCCATCATCGAATTACACAGAGGGAACCATAATTCGTATCTTTATGCCTCCAGCAATCTAGAAATGTGCGTTTGAATGCAGTCGGACACCGTAAAGCCCTCGTGATGGGGATGAGACTATGCTGTGATTATAGTAATTATTCCAGGATTGTAGAAAATGGTAATGCTGCATGATCCACACTGCATATACTCAGATAGTCTGCAAGGACAGAAAGACTTACATACTTACTACACACTACACATTCAGACATGATCTCATATACTGTAGGGCATTGGGTTTTCATCTGAGATGTGCTTGCGTAATGGCCTGATTCTTGTTTTGTTGTGATTGAGTTAGTGCATTGTTTAACCCTTTAAGACCCACGATAGACCAGTTTTTGTCTTTTTTAGGGGGATACAGGGGGTCTTTAGGGGGATATAGCAGGTCAACAGTAGATGTCACATAGAAGTGGTGTACATCATCTGAAAACTGGGAACCTTTTTAACCTCAAAAGATTAATTTGAGATGCAGCTCAGCACTGTGTGTCAAGTTGTTCTAGTCATAAATCCGAAATAAACATGAATTAATTCATTCATTAAAATAAATTGTAAAAGTGTATAAGGGCTTAGCCAGTAGGCGAAAATAACACATATATCGCATATATACTGCTTTAAAAAAACGATATGGTTTTGCCCAAAACTGCATGTGTTTATCATAAAGTGGGCATGTCTGTAAAGGGGAGACTCGTGGGTACCCATAGAACCCATTTTCATTCACATATCTCGAGGTCAGAGGTCAAGGGACCCCTTTTGAAAATGTCAGTTTTTCCTCACCAAAAATTAACCAAACTTTGGAGTGATATTTAGCCTCCTTCCAGACAAGCCAGCATGACATGGTTGGTACCAATGGATTCCTTTGTTTTACTACTTTCCTGATGATGATATGTATGTGATACCTTCATTCTATCTCGGAAACTCAACCTCCCACAGCCTCTGAAAGAGAATAAAGTCACCCGTGGGTCTCAGGGGGTTAAAGGTACAGTATGTAGGATTTGGTGGCATCTAGTGGTGTTGTTGCAGATTTCAATCAGCTGATGAACCCTCTGCTCACTCCTCCCTTTCCAAGACTGCAGTAACATGAGCCGTGGAGTGAAAAACTGTCGTATCGCCGTTCAAAACCACAAACTGTGAAATAAGACAACCCAGTCAGGTATTTGTGGGCTGCCGAGATCAGAAAACATGTGTTTCAACAAGCCATTCAGATATTGCTCCCCTTCCTTTGTCACATGAAGGCTCATTAGAATATATCACCCACAGCTTGAGAACGACCTTTGCAAAGATGCACCATATTTTTCTCGCAAGCCAATTAGAGCAGACTGCACTTTTTCAGGAGGAGGTCTTAAAGAGACAGGTGCTAAAACAGAGCGTTTCATACAGAGGGTGAATACAGGTATATTCAGACAGACAGTATGCGAATAATAATGATGTGCTTTTTGAACATAAAAGCATCTAAACGTTGTAGTAGAAACACAAAATATAAGTATGAGCATGATATGCCCCCTTTAAGCACCTGCATTTCTCTGTTGCCCCCCCCCTTTGACTTTTCCTCTTTACATCATCTCTTAGCTGGATGCTGCAGGACCTCCTGGAGGCACACTCCGGGAGGTATGACTGATGATGAAAGGTGTCCTGAGACAACACGTGTTATATTAGATGCACACACACACCTGGGAAAAGCCTAGTGGTAATCTTCTTTTAATGGCAGACGAGCCATCCTTCAGCAACATGGTACAAGCTAAAAGGCGTTGTAGGACATAAGCACGGCTGTCCATCAACTTGATGCCAAAATTATGACCAAAACCTTTTAGCTGGAACAAGGCTAAGTGTCCATAATGAGATTATCTCCAGGGAACTGATGGAAGTGAGGCTTAAGATGAGTAATAATAGGTCCCCTCGCTGCTAATATAGTGGTATAAAGCTACATTTACCGTCTACAGTTTTCCTCTAAAGACATTCCTCAGGTCAAAAACCTGTAAGTAAAAACACACGCAACAGATTAAATCAACCTGGGTGAGTCATCTCCCTCTCTCTTAGTCTCCGTTTTTTCTTTCTCTGTGTGTCTCTTGTTGTCACCCCTCCATCTGCCATCACTCTGGTTCAGTGAAGTACAAACATTCATCAGAGCCGCTGTGATAGAGAGAGACGGAGGGTGGCGGAGTAGCAGGGCGAGAGTGTCAGAGGAAGATAGGGAAAGAAAATGGAAAAGGGTAAACTGAGGCGAGATCAGAAAAGTTGGAGAGATCAAAGGACAGAGCAGTGGAAAAAAAGCACAAGTGAGGTGAATGAAAGGAGACAGAGATAATAGCAGAGTTACTATTTCAGGGTCTCTTGCTGCATTTTTGTACCACAGAATGTGACGCAGGTCTAAAAGCTCGACCGAGGTATTTTTGCATCATGAAGTAGAAGCTTCTTTTGATATAGTTTAAGGCTGTCAATTGATTAAAATATTTAATCACAAATAAACGCATGTTTTGTCCAGAGTTAATTGGGATTAATTGCAAATTAATCTCATATTTTTTATCTGTTCAAGATCTACCTTAAAGGGAGATTTGCCAATATTTAATACTCTTATCAACATGGGAGTGGGCAAATATGCTGCTTTATGCAAATGTATGTATATATTTATTACTGGAAATCAATTAACAACACAAAACAATGACAAATATTGTCCAGAAACCCTCACAGGTACTGCATTTAGCAAAAAGAATATGCGCAAACTCAAGCGCAACAGGCAACAACAGCTGTCAGTGTGCTGACTTGACTATGACTTGCCCCAAACTGCATGTGATTATCATAAAGTGGGAATGCTGTAGAGGGGAGACTCGTGGGTACCCATACAACCCATTTTCATTCACATATCTTAAGGTCAGAGGTCAAGGGACCCCTGTGAAAATGTCCATGACAGTTTTTCCTCGCCAAAATTTAGCATAAGTTTGGAGCGCTCTTTGGCCTCCTTCACGACAAGCTAGTATGACATGGTTGGTACCTATGATATTCCTTAAGTCTTCTAGTTTCATAATGTCAGTATCTTCACTCTACTTTAAAACTGAGTCCTCTACAACCTAAAAATTGCAAGTTGCGGATAACGCATTATTATCATGTTAACTTTGACAGCCCTAATATAGTTATATGAGAGATGCTGTGTTTTTGTGTACATGTGTTCTTTTTCTGTGACCAACTTTACTTTAAACTTTTTGGTTAGTTTTTACACCGCTCACAGAGAGCTCTACAAGCATATTAATACAAGTGATTTGCAGATAATTGCAGGAAAAATATACAGGAAACAAATGGAAAAAGACACACATACTGTAATTCATCCAACCCACTCCTCCTTTCGTTGCTTTGCGATTCATAGAAATTATCCATACATCAGCAGTCACAGTCTGTTCTTACACTTTAGACGTGGGATTTTACTAAATGAGAAGCTGTAAAAAGCAGCTGTTGCCTCATTCTTAGGAGCATTTATAATCAATCAACATTTCTAAAATTAAAACATTGTGAAAAGAGGACGCCCACTGTTTATTATAGAAACTATGCGGGGGTTCACATCTTACAATAGGGTTTTTCTTAGCTGCAGTCAAACCAGAAAAAATACCTTCTTTTGATATGTTGACGGATTGAAGAGTGAATCATCACTCAGCAACAGCTAGCCAACTCAGCTATGACAATGCACAAATGTAACGTTAACTTAACATGACGTGTTTTATCAGCCAGGAAGCTAAAGAACGAACAAATATTCATATTTTTTCCGAAATAAGGTCCCAAGGTGGTCCACTGGAAGGGGCGGGACTTCCCCTCTCTTTAGGTCCACATGGCAGTGTGTAATTGTTAATACAAATATAAAGCAGGTTCATTATATGTATACACAGCCTCCTGTATATATGTCATTATTTTTTATATATATTTAGCGCATATTTGGTGACACATGCAGCAATGGTTGTCCAGTGAGATGTTAGTACGAAGGCATTGGTTTCCTTGAATTTCATGTTGAAGAAGTTTTCCCACAGATACGGTCTTTGTCTCTCTTCATCAAAAATGTAGAACGCACCAATTACTGTATGCTGTTGGATTTATTCTTGAGAGAGGCCTACCGCACTCAACAATGACTATCTATCCACTAGAGCAGCAATTGTAGCAAACACAAAAGCTCCCACTGCCCTCTGTATGTAGGCTGAATCACCATCACTGTGTTCTATTAACTCTGATAGACAGCAACAAAATAGATGTTAATGAATATGGAAATGTCACAGATTAGAACCGTAAAGAGGACAGAAACGGACATAGAAAGACTGATGTCCTTCTTGTCAACATGTTATTTGATGTGGCACTTTATTTGTGTTTAAAAGGCCTGAAGTATCATTAACATGGGTTGAGTGTTAGTGCGAGAGGTGGACAGATAATGGGAGAGAGGACAGGAGAGAGAAGAGGGGCGATGGACCTAATGAATGCTGTTTTTATTTTCTCTTCCCTCTCCAAGGCAGGAATCCGACTAATTATTACCTGCACTTGAGTAGCCCAGCACAGTTCCCATCACACACACGGCCTTCCACTAGTGGGGACAGCTTAGTTAATTAAACAACAGTAAATCTGGAGCAGGTAGCCGCAGCAGCAGCAGCAGCCGGGCTCCACCATCACTTTTAATGAGGCAGCACTGGTGCTGAGGAAGGTGAAACATTTTTTTCAACAACACTGAGATAAAAATAAGTAATAAAATAATAACTGTACTTTGAATGTTCTACTGTCTTCCAGTAAAAGTTAAGGTTTTCTACTTTGTTTCTTCATGAAAGTACTTCTTGCTTTGGCAAGTCAGGCCGTACTAATGCACAGTGCAGTGGTGCTATGAGCTAATGTTAACGGTAGCGTACTAACATGTTCACAATGACAATGCCAGCATACTTTTAGCAGGTGTACTGTTAATATGTTCACCCTCTTAGTGTAGCACGTAGGGCTGAAACGATTCCTAGAGTAACTTGATTAATTATTTAATAATCGATACAAATTATTTGCATCAAAGCTTCGTTTAATTATTTATGCATTTCAGATGATGTTTTATTTAAAACCCAGGATGTAATATGGAACTTAATGCACTAAATGGGTTTAGTTTTGACAAAATATTGTTTGCATTTTAAACAATAAATTATAATTTTTTAGATTTTTCTAAAAAGGAAACCAATTAGTTGTTCATTTAAGAGACCCATCTAATTTCTCTTTTGTATATTTAGCTACTATTGCTCCTTAATAGAGCAAAAAAGTATTTTAATTTTTTTTTTTTTATCAGATTACTCTATTAATCGATGGAATAATCGGTAGAATAGTCAACTACCAAAATTGCTGCAGTTGCTATGCAGTTCCTAGTATCACGTTAGCTAAAAAACATAGCTGGAAGTTATTATCAAGTGTGACGAGCAGTCATGAATGGATTACTGGACGGGCCTACCGGACACAGACACAGGGACCCAAAGTGTCAGGGGCCCCCCTTGGGTTTCACCTACAAAATGTCACCCAAAGAGACAGGTATACCAACCAGGAAGAGACTCATAATGACCACAAAGAAACATAAAACAACTACAAAGAGACACAAAATGACCACAGAGAGAGACAAAACCACAAAAGGATGCATAATGACCACAAAGAGACACAAAACAACTACAAAGAGACACAAAATGACCACAGAGAGAGACAAAACCACAGAGAGAAGTGTAACAACTACAAAAAGACGCACAACAACGGCAACAAAAAATGTCAGTAAGTATCACAAAGTCTGTGTCTTCCTCCTGCGTAGGAGAGGAGGTGGGGGCTGTGCTCAGGGGGCCTATTGTGTCATAATCTGCTCATGTGAGCAGTAAACACTGCCAGTGTGTTAAGATAGTTGTTAGCAATGTGGGTTTTCTTTAGTTATTAAAAAAGAAAAAAGATGTTTATATGCTCTTTATCTTATTTGTCAAGAGCTCTTTGGTATTTTTGTATAACAAAACAGACATAATCTGTCTGTTTATCTATGATTTTGCTTCGTAACATAGAGCTCCCCCTGCCAAATGTACAATGGGAGGTTAGAGGGAAGCTGTCGGCTGCAATATTTCACTTTCAGTTATTTTAATCACGCTCCTTATCTCACCAGCAGATCATGCTGGAAAGGTGGAAATGAGGCAAATTGAGAGGGAGGGGGTGGGAAATGTGGCTTCCGATGTTAGTGGAGAATTCATCTCTCATATGATACGGGGATGCTTCACAGCTGCAGACTATATACAGCAGCACATTGTTCGTGAGTGTTTCGTTGGCTGAGGTAAATTTAGCATGTTTGTATCTGTGGCAGGGCTGCTGCTTTGGATTGCATTGTATTTTATATTTTCTGCATATGAGGTTGTTACATACAACATGTATCTCTAGAGCTGATGATGAAGGACTAATATTTAGTGCACTTTGTGGTTGTCACACTTTCGTCCCAGCATTATAATTTATTCATTTGTTGAAATTAGCATTTTAATGTTTTTATGACCCCCAACTTCTCCATTATTATTTATTCATTTACTTTGCTGTATACGCTCCCGCTCTTTACTACTGCGTTGTCCTCATTTCCCAACAGGGACCATTAAAGTTTCATTTTGCCTTACCTCAAGTAAGGTAAACAGACTCATTAAGCAGGTTGCGATCACAGATGAGCAGCGCTACAATGAGGTTGACACACTGCAGGAGCACATCACACGTAGCATGGGGAAATCAACCCTCCCTCTGGGGGAGAGGCTGCTGATGGCTGCTGCAAGGCCGTGGCCACAGGTGCAACACAAGCTAATACTCAGAAGGACCTATTTCTTCTTTAGCTGCGCTACACATGCTCACACACACACCTACACACATATTTTTTTAAATCAAGGACAGGGTTATATTTGCATACCCTGCTTTCCTTTAAAAGCAATTTGGTGTTGAAGCTTTCAGCCATGCCCTTCCACATTTAAATGCACAAATGACTGGTTCAATTTTTTCAAGTGTGCTTCAGTAGTTTAAGGTGAATGCATGATTGATTAAGAATTATGATAAGTAGTTGAAAAAAACATGCAGCATGTTGCATAAAACAGCCACCTGGCTTTAGCCTGTCCTGAACGCTGTGGGCTGCTCCCTTGTGGTAGAGCCTCTTGGCTAACAGCTGAGCTGAACGCCCACAACGCTTTGTTCTGTCAGAAATGTTAAGGATCAATAGTAAGAGCTTTGTTCAGCAGCAGTAGTGTTTCTGTGATAGTATCAGTCCTGGACTCAGAGTTCTCCACCAACCAACAACAGCACACAGGGCTCCAGACTAACTTTTTACATTGGTTGCACTGGTGCGCTTAACTTTTAATTTAGTAACCTTGCACGACAACTGGATTCTCGGAATCAGTGTCGAAATGTCGAAAGAAACCCCATCTTGTCAGGCTCCCAGTAATGTGTTTGTGTCTCGCCAGACAACGGACCAATCAGCATCCTGAGAGGAGCAACTGCAGCTAGGGGCGTCGTTAACGTGTGTGTGACACTACACAGAAAGGCGACAGTTGGTTCTAAACAGCAATAATATTGCATATCGCACACTTGAGGTC
This sequence comes from Sebastes umbrosus, assembly GCF_015220745.1. Classification (NCBI taxonomy): domain Eukaryota; kingdom Metazoa; phylum Chordata; class Actinopteri; order Perciformes; family Sebastidae; genus Sebastes; species Sebastes umbrosus. The sequence goes on from NC_051273.1 coordinate 19,879,478, forward strand.
GATCGTTATCACCGCAGGGGAAATTCCTTCGCCGCAACAGCCCTAGTGCTCAGAGCAGATCAGCTGTTATGCAATCAATCGAAGCAGAGGAGAAATTAGCAGTGAAGTTTTCTCGTGTTATTAAATGTACTCTACAGTGTCACCCACACACACACACACACTTTTTTTCTCTCCCCACTTGTGAAATGAATCCGGAGCCTCTGATCAGGATTAGGCATCTTACCGGGGACCAGGGAGACAGGCGGTGGAGCGGTGACCTCCACCGGTGATGTCGATGTGGGCTGGGCCGTTCAGAGCTGGGGATAGGTGCACTGCAGTCAATCAATAGTTCTCTTCATTTTGAATCACCAGTATGTTTTAAGGTTGTGATGTTGCTTGAGGGAGAAGTACAGGACGCGGTTTCACACACACACACAGAAACAGACCTGCTGAAATGTCAGGCACACTGTTTCTATCAATGAAAAAGTTTAGTTGCCCTTGACAGATTTTTGGTCGCTCTCTGGAGCCCTGAGCGCAGCATATTTGGGATTTTTTACACAAATTGGATTTTCCTTCTTTCCCCAAACTGAAATAGCCCGTCCCCATGCAGAATCAATTTCACTCAATTAAAACTGTGAGGAGCTCCGGTGCTGCCGGGTGCAGCGAAACACAGAGCGAACCCCGTGGACCAAGCTGAACTTTCCAAAGATCAACTTGTCACAGTGACTCAGGAAACATCCCTGAGGTGAGCCGTGGGTGACAGCTGCTGCTGTTCCACTGGCACAGGTAAATGCCAGAAACCCCACTTGGATACACTGGCTTTCTGACACGCAAATACATACACACACACCGCTGTGTCTTAAAAGAAAGAACCTAAAAGGAACACAAGCAGGCTTAGCGTTAGTCACACTGTCACCACAGAGAATAGAGACGGATGACACAGAATGAATGCATGGGTGCGCTTGTGTTTTTGTTGTGTTTTTGCAGATTCATACAGACTCTCTTTCTCTCTCTCACACACACAAGGACACAGGATAACCAGAGATTGAGATGCAGCCCTTCACTGTAATTGTTCAGCATAAACAGAACAGTAATAGAAGTGTTTTTTTCTCTGTTTCTTCCTGGAAATTGTAGCTGAATAACTGTTGAGAGACAGTTTCATAATACAGCATTATTACTGCACAAAAGACTTAAATTCCTCCATCACACATCCATTCATCTATATGCAAATGTCTAATATTATGAATCCATTTTATGTGATGGTTGTGTATACAGTACACGTCAGTGTGTGGGTGTGTTACCACATGATGTAACAAAAAACAAAACAATGCAGCCTAAAGAAAAAAACACACTTACGCAATGAGCTCCTGATCTTTTTTGAGAGGTAAAGATCTGAATGTTGTTATGCATTGTGAAATATTTTTATTTTTTACCCTATTTTAACACTTTTAATCACGTTTATTTGCGTAAATTGTTTTAACATTGTATTATGATTGTTTTTACCCTTTATGTAAAGCACCTTGAGATTTTGCTGTATTTTTAAAGTGTGCTACATAAGTTAAATTATTATTATCCCTCTCTGATCTGCTATCATTAGTGAGTAGATACTACTGCAAATTGGCAAAAATAAAATGAAGACATCCAGTCTTGTTCCGATCTGAAAGTAGTTGCTTCATCATCCAGGTTTTCTTATTGAGCTGCAGTACTGAGGGTGACCACCAGGTGTCTGTAGAGTAACAGGGATGTACTCCACGTTACAGAATCACATCCCAAATGAAGACATATATGATTTTCACTTGACCTGTTCCTTCTCTTCTGCCTACTGCTGTGCTGGTTTAACATTTGTCACACACACACACACACACACACACACACACACACACACACACACACAAACACACGCACACACACACACCTCCATGCTAAAAGTAGCACCAGCGGGCTCCAACACAGCAGCATTAGTCACACTGTCACCATGCAGAGAGCAGCCAGAGGAAGCAAAGGGACAATCAGTTCAGAACCAACATTAGATTACAAGTATCATAACTAATGCTGAAATCACATCAACGCCAGGTTGGTTATCATTTACAGTTTTTTTGCAATTGCTGAAACACAATTTCCTAAACTAGGGGCCCTCTTTGTTAAAACTCCACACACAGAAACCAAAAACATATACACAAAATAAAAGATGTCTTAAATCTCTTGCAAAAACAAACACTTCATTCAAAACTATATACAGTAAACTCTTCTAAAATGGTATTTTTACATTACAACATATGCAGAAACACCAAATAAACAGTTCCTTCCACATGCCAACTGCACACTGATGTGCTAAGTATAGAGCACTATTATCCAGAGTCTTTGGCATTTTCATTTGTAGCGTGCTGTAAATAAAGACTCTGAACACAAATGCAACAGGGAAACAAACAAATGTGTTTATTCTCAATACTCATAACAGAATCATACTCATAACTCTCTCTCCAAAATTGGCCTCCGTTGTTGTGCACACCAAAGAGCCAACCTGAATCCTATTTATAGTGTTCAAGCTCTGATTTCTAAGCCATGTAATTGGTTACAGGTGCTTTCACAGGTGCATTCTGGGTGCAGGTGATTGATGGTATTTCAATGATGTTGTTTAGCAAATAACACACACAGGAATAAAGTCTTGAATGATGTGTCTAATGTAGAGAACTGTGTGTAGTTATATGCAAAAAGTCTGTTTTAGAATTTCAAAGGTAGTGTAAAGCAGACAGTGTGCTGGTTTCAACAATTGTGTCACAAGTATGTTTTTGTGTTTGCAAAAAACTGTAATCAGTAGGCCTGACTAGTAGCAATATCGTTGAATTAACCAAACTTTGAATATGTTAAATAAACAAAAGAAAACAAAGAGTAAAGTGGTGAGGGGAGTCAGCTGGCTGAGAGAGTGCTGCTGGGTGGAAGAGGGCCTTTTAAACTCCGGTACTCAGAGCAGGAACCACACATCAACAATCAGGGCTGGTAGGTAAGACTCATCTGCAACCCACCTGAACAGACAGACACAGAGAAAGCAATGGGTGCTCTCCATTTCATACAGCCGGGGCCCAATCCAGCGAGAAGTGATGATGAGTAGGGAGGTAGGAGCATGCCTCTTAAATGGAGGGGAAAACATTTGCCGGCGGGAAGGAGGCGTCACTTTAATCAAAGCATTGATCTGTCAGAGCGATCAAGGTGATCATTGTCTGCCACAGGGACAAAATGATACAAGCAATCCTGCTGACTGCTCCGCTGTGTATTGAGTATATACCGACTTTATTCATCAATTCAAGATTGCATTGTTGGCATCAAGATTTCCCCTGTTGTGTATGTATCAGCCATGTGATCGAGGTTGACACGCCACTTTTGATGCTTGAATTGAGCGAGGCATCCGGTGTATGCACCAGATGATACGCCTTTTTAAATGGTGTGCAGACTACGCCTACTCGGCGCACCGCAGGCATTCGCCGGTGTGGTAATGGTGTGGAGCCCCACCCTTAAGAAGGATGCACAATAAGCAACCTCAAAAAAAACAAAAACAACAACATACCACTAACCGAAATAACACAGAGCACATAGGAAGTAATAAATAAATATATCTAGGCTGGTATTTACGACACCAAAACTTAAATAAAACTATACATGAATGAGAAAGCTGCATTTAGCTCAGGCCCTGCGATGGATTCAACTTACGCACATGAGAGGGCGTCTGCTAAAACGTTTTCCCTCTGACAAATGTGACGGATCTCCAAGTAATATCCCTGCAAAAAACAGGCTCTACCTCATCAGACGGTGATCTGAGTTGGTCTTGTTACGTAGGAACACCAAGCGGTTGTGGTCAGTTTAAACCACAACCGGTAAACTGGAAAAAGAGTGGTGAGAATTGAGTTTTAGATATCATTAATTAGAATTGTAATTAGCAATATTATGGATATATTGACTTAGAATTATAACATGTCAACAATTTAAATATAGATATCTGTAATTGAGTTTGAATAGAAGTCAATGGTAAAAGTTGATTAGTTGTTATTAAGCTGATATTAAAAATTAGCATTTTGACTAGTGAGAAATGTATTATAGATATCTTTAATTAGAAGAGCTACTATTCAAAATTACATTATGGATATATTGGCTTGGAATTCTAACTCATGAAAAGGCAATTGTTGATAACTATAATTGCTATTACCGCTACTGATTAAATGTTAAAAGGGCTTTCCATACAGGCACGACCTGGCATATGTTAAGCTACTGTAGAGGCCACAGTCCAGTTCATCCTCCACATGTTCTGTTTTGAGTTTAATGACCGCGCTTCCCAGAAGCTGTTAAGGTTTGTTATGAGTAGACGTTGACACACATAAAGTCTTAAAATCCTACCTACAGCCACGCTTGCTGCTTAAAAAGACACGTGACAACCACTTAAGCATGTAAGCATGTAAGCAGACCACTTTGTTATAAATACCATCTTAGTGTATCATAGGTCACTGTGTTCATACAACCACTCAATTATGTGTCATTTCCTTGTTGTGTAAAAGACAAATGTTACCTTGTAAATGCCTGCTGTATCTTGGAGTATTGGCCTGCTGTCAGCGCTGAATTTGTACAGTGCATTCAGGCAGAAAGGACATTTTATTCACACTACAGCCGCTTTAAATTTAGTGCTTTGCTGGTTGTCTAAATTATGACGTATGAGGCTCAGAGCACACCGGTGACGACATGATTCTCTCCCTGAACAGCTCCACTTACAGTTACGCTGTTTTTTTTATCAATGATAATGAACAATACCTCTCTTTCTAACACTATGTTGTTTCTTATTCTGTGTCCGACAGTAAAGGGGAGGCGGCAGCTATCGAGACAGAGCTTGTGAGGGACTACAAGTTTGGACAACAGCAGCTGGTAGAGATCTGGGGACAAGCATGCGCCATCGCCATCACTAAGGTGTGCACGCCTCCTATTTTCCAGATCTCCTTTGTCGTTAGCATTTGTTTCTGTCTTTCTTGCTTGCTTGCTATCCTTACTTTACTCGTAGTAGAACTCAGCACAAGGCAAACTCTTTTCATGTTTTTAATTCATTCATAATCCTTCTAAATGTATGTAGTCATGGGTTGATCCAGCTGACACTATGGCTATACAGCCCAGTCGCCAGGAAAAAATCGTAGCAATATACGTTTCTGCAAACCACGGATATGTTGAATGTCGACTTTTTTGCATTTGGTCGGAGAAAGTGGCAAAGTATATCGAGCAACTGTTATTAAAAGTTACGTGGTAAAATAACGAGTATATTAAGTGAAAAATTCCACTAAGTGCGAATGGGAGGGATCAAACAAACACAGGACCTTCACCCTGGAGCCCGCTGATCGTGTCCTGTGTGAAACCAAAAGTAAACGTTGAATTTATGCTTGTTGTGTAACGTTACATAAGAAAATCCGCTAATGGAGGTTGTTATTTATTTACGCTAGTTAGGTTGATACGTTACGTTGTTACTAGGGCTGTCAATCGATTCAAATATTTAATCACTTTATCTGTTCAAAATGTACCTTAAACAACAAACCAACAACAGCTGTCAGTGTGCTGACTTGACTATGACTTGCCCCAAAGTGCATGTGATTATCATAAAGTGGGCATGTCTGTACAGGGGAGACTCGTGGGTACCCATAGAACCCATTTTCAGTCATATATCTTGAGGTCAGAGGTCAAGGGACGCCTTTGAAAATGGCCATGCCAGTTTTTCCTTGCCAAAATTTAGCGTAAGTTTGGAGCGTTATTTAGTAGAACATGGTTGGTACCAATGGATTCATTAGGTTTTCTAGTTTCATATGATGCCTGTATCTTTACTCTAGCTTTAAAACTGAGCTACAACCTAAAAATTGCAAGTTGCGTCAATATATAAAAAAAACGAGTGGCGTTAAAACAAATTTGCATTAACGCGTTATTATCGCGTTAACTCTGACAGCCCCAGTTGTTATGATATTACTTTAACATAAACCATGATCTTTTTTCTAAACTTAACCAAGTAGTTTTGTTGCCTAAACCTAACCAGTCATAACAAAATGTTACCTGTGTGGTATTGTGCATTTCTGCAAGTGTAATACAAGACTGATATGAAACATATTTTTGGTTCAGAAGTGTCTACATTCAATGTATCCTGTGGTTTAAAGAAACGTACAATGCCAAAAAACTTTCTGGCGCCTGGGTTACGCTATAAATAAAAGCGGAGACAAATAACATCTTTCCTATAGGTTTTTATGGCAGTTTTTTTTGTTTTATTGTGAAATTGACCTTTGCTTGAATGTGATATAATGCTTTCAAAGCTCTTTTCTTTGGATCATTAAACCAGTGGCTCCGAACACTCAACAGCGGTTGCCATTTAATGTGATGTGCGTGTGTGTGTGTTGGGTCTGCACTTTTACCCTTAAAAACTAGCAATTCTATTTTTTTATTTTGCGTATATTTTGTGATATGTTTTCCATGAATTTAAGAGTTTTATCTTCTCTTTTGCTCTGCTCTGTCTTTGTTTTGAAATGAAACAGGAAAGTTTAACACTACAAACATTAATAATTGTTTGAAAATGTCACACAACGCTTATTTTTTCCCATCTACCCTTTCACCAGTCTCATAGCTGTCAATATTAACACAAAGAAAAATAGTTAAATCAAAGGAAGTCATGCAAATTTATCCAATTACTCTCCTTTTTCTGCATAAAGCCATCCAATCCAGAACCACTAAAAGCTCAAGTCAAATAAAGTCAAACTGTGGTCTCAACAAAAACACTCCTGTGCAAAACTGTTTAATTGCTGCACATTCTGTCACTCTGGGCCTCAGTAATCATTACAAAACTCAGTGAGATCCCTTGTGTGACTGTTTGATAGAACAGGAGGCAAAAAGTCACAGCTGCTGCTACTTACACTTTTCCTTATTTGCATTAACTTCCATAGAAGGAGGAAATGTTCTAACTTTCTGTGACATGTACTTCCAAACATTTGAGGCGGCTCACCTCGGGGCAGAACACCTGAGCTCACTCTGTGGCAGCGCTCCTCCACCACAGCTCGTCTTCTCTGTGGTCTGGCCTGTGTCAAGCCAAGACTGTGTGTGTCAGTGGAGGGTTGTTAGGAACACATGTGGTTCCCTTTGACCAGACCACTGGCTTGGTTTAACGCCACACTGGTTTCCTCAGTGGGCTCTTCAACAGGCGATGATGAATAAGAGTCTGGGCTGCAAGACACATGAAATCTTGTGCTGCTGTCAGAGGGAGGGATGAAGAGAAAAATAAGGAAAGGGACAAAGACAGAAGCAGAGAGACAAATGGGTTTTTTACAGGAAAACGTGACCAAAATACACATTGATAAAAGTAATAACAGTAGTTTAATAGGAGAGCTTTAATATCTCTCCTCAGAAAAAGCAAAGAGACAGACCTAAGAAAGAGAAAAAGAGACAGCCAGCAACATTAGCATTCATTTGGAGTCGTGTTTGTGTCCACCTGATAAATGTAATTCACTCTGTTTTAGCTCTGTTTTTGGTCTCTACCAAGCTGCTCGATATACTACGTCACTTGCTCTGACCGAATGCAAAAAAACAAAAAAATACATAATATTCAACGTATCTGTGGTTTGCAGAAATGTGCAATTGCAACATTTTTTCCTGCCGACTGGGCTGCTTTTAGCTCTGGTTTGGTCACCACCAACTCCTGAGGCAAATATCTGGCTCTTTAGCTGCTAAATGCTCCATTATGTTCACCAGCTGGTTTCTAACTGTGTCTGTCTGCCGTTTGGTGTAGAGCAGGAAATGTACAATGGATTTTTAGAGCTTTTGCACTTAAAACAGCTGAAATCGACACTATGAGAGCAGTGAGAGTGAACCAAAACAGTAAAGTTGCTGCCAGACAGCTAAAACATTTAGCTGAAACTCGCTATAAAGCTCCTTAAAGCTGAGAAGATCTGCAGATTCAGGTTATAATTATCTGTAGATTCATCACTTAGGAGAGCAACACCTCCCACATTACACATTGACAAACTCATTCCCAGCTGCCACAGGAAGTAGTTTTCTGTAAATTCACAACCTGTCCAGCATTACGGCAGACGGACAAAATTAGTGACTATGTAATGGAGCATTTAGCAGCTAAAAAGCCAGATTATTCCCTCAGGAATTGGTGGAGACCAAAGCAGAGCTAAAAGCCGCCCAGTCGCCAGGAAAAAAAGTTTTGCATTGTTAGTTTCTGCAAACCACGGAGATGTTGAACGTTGCCGTTTTTAGTTTTTTTGCATTCGGTTAGAGCAAGTGACATAGTATATCGAGTGGCCATTTTTGAAAGTTATGTGGTAAAATAACGAGTATATAACGAGCAAGAAAGTCAGCTATGGGCAGGTGGGAGGGGTCAAGGAAACACAGGACTTTCACCCAGGTGAGCACTGTTCTTGTCCTGTGTGAAACCAAAAGTAAACATTGACTTTACGGTTGTTACGTAACATATTTACGCTTGTTACTTAACGTTACGTAAGAACGTCTGCTAGGGCAGTTGTTAATTATTTATTGTTACGCCAAGTTGTTACGCCAAGTTGTTACGCCACGTTGTTACGCCACGTTGTTACACCACGTTGTTACCCTATGTCGTTATGCTACGTTGTTATGCAAATCATGATGTTTTTTCTAACTTTAACTAAGTAGTTTTGTTGCCTTAACCTAACCAACCGTTTCACAATGTTAACCACATGGCATTGTGCGTTTCTGCAAGCTTAATACGAGACTGATATGAAACATATTTTTGATTCAGATACGTCCACATTCAACGTATCCAGAAACAACAACAGTGCAAACATTACATTCTGTGACTGGGTTGTCTAAAACAAGAGTGATATACATCCGCCAGGTGACAAATGAATTGCAATGTTGCTCTTTGTCTACTGGATGTGTAAATATGCTACTGTCTGCAAACATGCGTCATATCAAATTTATAAAGTGATAATAAGTCAATATTGTCTTTGCAGCTTGTTGCAATGCCCCCAAGTGGCCAAGAAACAAAAAACAATGAATGCAAACCAGTGTTTGTTTTAGTGTGTGACATGATTGGTGTTTATTTTATGCATTTAATTAGTTTCATTTTATAGGAATTCTTATTAAACACTACAACTGTACATTGTCTAACCAGATAAAGTTATTACATTCCTGGGGGGTGAGAAACAAGCAGACACAACAGTTTAAAGAAAGCGAAGTGGAAAAGAGAAGAAGTAAAAGCTGAGACAGGCAGAGTGGCAGCATCAGAGACTTAATGTTCTCCCCTCAGTGTGTGTGATTAAACCCACCACATCCACTTCCCCTCTATTATCATCAGCCACCGCTGGCCCCATGCCTGGCCCTCCACCAGCATAGCCTTACTAGACAAACATGGCCTGGACGCTGCGGATCGCTGCTGCCCACACAGCCGCCAGCAGCACGCTACTGCTTACATGACATCACTGCTATTTTAGGAAAATTACAGTAGAAGGGGATGCAGACAGTCTGATTTTCGCTGGTTTCACTGCTGGCCTACTGCTGTTGGCTTCCAAGTATACCACACAAGCAAGCATGTGCTCAGACACACACACACACACACACCTACACCTCTGGTTGCCAGATAGATTATAGGTCTTCTGTAAGTAATCCCTTTACTGTTCCAACAGCGGCAGCCTGCAGCCACCAGGTCCAGACTGTTCGTGTATCAGTCTGAGGCTTTTCAACACCTGAGTGGAGACAGGAGGCGTTTTTGTTACCACACAGCAGTAAATTAGTCTATAGTTTACAGGAGCCTCTGGACTGCAGTTTGGTCCTCTAATACAAATATTAAAGGCGGTGTTTTTTCTGCATATACAGTATTTGTGTTTCTAGGACCGTGAGTGTGTTTTCTCAGGCTCAGTGTGTGTTTCAGGTTGATTGGAGGTGAGAGCACATTTAACATTTATTTGAAAGAGGTATTCCCTCGGAGACCATATTGCAATCAAGACAGACATATTTTTAGGTGTGTGTGTGTGTGATGGGGTCCTTGGGGGTCCTATCCTAACCTTCCTAAAGCTTCCTCCTTAAGTTCCAACCGGTTCTCATTCCCAACTCGTCAAATACCCTCGGCATTGAAAACCGACACATGGAGGCACCCTCTAGCAACAGAACGTGACAAACCACGCTTTCAATGTAAACTCACCCGAGGCGTTATTCAGCTGTCGGAGCAAGTGACGTAGTACTAATAGTGTGAGAGTCCATTCAGGGCGAGCATGAGGGGTGATGGATGGGTCAAAACAAACACCAACTTTCAACCAGAAGACCGGTGTTCGTGTCCCGTTTGAAACTAAAAGTATCGTTGACTTATTGTTGTTAGTCGCGTGACTCGTCGATATCGTCAGCCTCGTGAGTCATGTGATTCGCTAGTCACTGAAGTTAACGTCAACCACGACCGCTTCCTAACCTTAACTAAGTGGTTGTGTTGCCTAAACCTAACTTCCCTTGAAAACAGAAGTTTATTTTGAAAGGACACTATGCATGTAACAAGCGTATATTGACACAATGTCACTGGTCCGTCCAAAAGTAACGCAAGAAGGGTAGCCCATGCGTCGGTCTCCGATGCCGAGGGGGGCACTGACCAATGGCGATATTTGACGAGTTAGGAGTGAGAATGTGTTAAAAGTGCACATGCTAAATGTGTTTATTAATCAAAGATATTGCAGAAACATTTAGAGTATGCCCTCTTCTATATAATTTGTTTTTATTAAACAAATTAGATATATGAAAAACGTAGGCCTTTAAATGTAATATCCACAAAAAAAAAGAAAAAATGCATCAAAAGTTCTGCAGATGAGCAGATAAAAGGAAGCAACCAGGCCACAAACCTGCTCAACAGATGCAACAAACCATCTGTCTGCACTTGTAGAAACCACCTTCACATCAAAAACATCATAAATATCTCAAACACTGGAAAACATTTCAACAAGTTTATCAGACTCAAACGAAGTCATGAAATCTTGTTTTTCTATAAAAAAAACAAAAAAAGAGAATGTTTCCAACCGAACTGTTTGAGAAATGTATTTAAAGAAATGAGATTATTCTGGAATAAAGTGCATCATCGACTTGTATCATGATATTTAATTTAATATAAGAAAGAAGTGGAGCTGTCATCACTACTGTGTTTTTTGGCCATGATGTGTTTTTATAATACACCAAGAAGCACAGAGAATGAGGTCATACTAGTTTTTAAAACTATGATGATTAAAGTAGCTACAAAATTTGGTATCTACCTTAACGAGTACCTTTAAAATCCCTCTTTCTTTCATAAAAAAAACATACAAACAAAAGAGCACTTTCAACAGCAGCACTGGAGAGACAAACCTATTAGAAATGCTCTTTATCTCCTCTTTTGCTAATTGCTTTCTCTATTTCAGTGATCCATTTGGAGGCTATACTATCAGAGTAAATGAGTTAGGATAGATATGTGTTTGAGTGAAACAAGCTTCTGTTCCAAGCGAGATTAGACGAGTGCTTCAAAACATATCGGAGCGCTGCCTGAATTGATCCAGCCTGCTCCCTTTATAGCTGCTTACCTTCAGCAGTGTGTGGCTCTAATGGTTTCTCCAGCAGCATGAGATGGCTCCAGTATTGATATCGCTGATCCTCCTGACGGCCCTTAACATTTAGAGGAAAGGCCAATAAACCTTCTGATGAGAGTTTTTGTATGCTGTGTGAAGGGCGACAAGAAACAGAGAAAGTGAGAGCACGAATGCAAGAAGACCAAGATAGTTTTAAAGCACTGGTTTAATATTTCGGCCACTTGGGGGAAATGGAACAAACATTATCTATCACCTTATAAAGTTGTCAACGTGTTAGCAAACAATTGTCTATTCACACATTTTGGAGACAACATAAGCTTTCTTTTGGAGTCTTGTTTTAACTCATTCTCACCCCCAACTCGCCAAATACCTACGTTTGGTCAGTGGCCCTCGCCGTCTGATACCGACACACTGAGGCACCCTTTAGCATCTTTAAGAGGCACACCGGGCTTTCAAGTAACTCCAATGTAAACCCATCTGTGTCATTATTAGCTGGTCAGAGCAACTTACATAGTATAAAGTGTAAGAAAGTCCGGGTGGGAGGTGAGGTTGGATGGGTCAAACAAACACAGGGCTTTCACCCAGGAGACCGTTGTTCATGTCCTGCGTGAAACTAAGTCAATGTTGACTTATTTTACCTTACTTTTGTTACGTAACTTATTTACTTAAAGCTGCAGTAGGCAGAATGTTTTTGGCATCATTGGGCAGAAAAATCCTCAACTGGTCTCAACTTTTTTTCAAAGCTCCAATGACGCCGTAAAGCATCAACCAATCATATGTATTTGTTTTACCCTGTTCCGTTCCATCTTAAAAAAATGACGTTAGCCAGTTCCCAGTGCTATTTGACGACATAACTGCGTCAACGGGCTCTTGAGCAATACTTCAACGGTGACTCGGCGACAATGTAGCTGGCCACGCTTGGTCGTTTTGTTACTCTTGTCACTTGTAATGTGAACCGCCTCCCTACCGCTACGGAGAAGGACAAGCTACCTAGCATCCGTCTCCGTAGCTGCGTCCGCTGTCTTCCCAGCGAGCTGCGACAACAATTTAGTATGTTGTCACAACTAACAGCAATCAACATTTTCTTTTGTACCAGTCAAATAACCACGGAAAACAGATCAATGTCCGTTCTGCTCCTGATCTATTTCTAGGGGCGAGTTCGCAGTAGGGGGCAGTTCCATCAGAGGTAGTTAGCATTTAATCGCTGGTTGCTGTAATCACAGTTAGCGTTTCCCTCTGGGGAGCAGCTCAGAACAGAGAGCTTGACATTATGCCACACACACACACACACACACACACACACATATATGCACGTATCCACAGAGGGTGCCACTTTTGATTAAACTCAGTGAGATTAACATCAGATTACACAGTGTGAAACTCACTAAGAGCTTCTGTCTCATTAGATATGAAAATGAAAGACACTGTCCTGTCTTCCACTTTTAGTCTCCACCTTCTGTCTCTCTCTTTCCCACTCAATCACTCCCTGCTCTTCTCTGCTGATATTACCGTCAGCCCCGTGGCCCTCAGCGGCCGTAACACTCTCTCCCCTCCATCTCATTGAGTCTGTGTGATGATTTCTCAGCTGGGCTGTTATGATGGAGGTTCTCTCCTGGATTCATCGCTCTAGTTAATGCACTCTCAGTCTTGTCTGTGGGCAATGGCCTATTTCTCCATATGAACTTTCCTCTGTACTGAATACATTAGTAGAAGTGGAAGTAAATGGATTTTATGTGCGCGGCAGAATTTCGGTCTATTTCAAGCTCCTCTTCAAAATTTGGAGGCCAAGGATCCACAATGTAGAGAGTAGCTTTATATTACAACCTGCAAATTAGAGTGTAATTATTTTGTAATTCACTTATATAAAAATACTTATGTTCTATAATAGTGTAAAATAATTATGGGGTACAATAAAACTTTTATGGAGGACCGAAAGTCTTATTATAAAGGGGTAACAACTTGTAAATGATGGTATAAATACTTTTTGAATTACAGGATATTTATTAAATAATTACAGGGTACAAAATGTGGAGGCCAAAAATCAACAATGTAGAGAGTAGCTTTATATAATACAACCTGCAAATTATAGTGTAATTATTTTGTAATTCATTTATATAATAATACTGTTATACAATAATCATTTAAAAATAATGACGGAGTACAATAAAACATTTATGGAGGGCCAAAAGTCTTATAATAAAGGGGTAACAACATATTTTGGTTTCACTATTTATGAAATTACAGGATATTTATTAAATAATTACAGTGATGTAGTTATGAGAAACCACAAAAAAGAAGCCGAGGGCTATTTTCCTTTATTATGAGGAGCTCATTAAGTCATTATGGGATACAGTGAGTTACTTATGAGAAGCTAAAACAAAAGGTGTAACTAGCTACATCATTATTAAATTAAGACCTGAATAAGTACAACATTGTTTCCCCTTTATTTTAAGACTTCTTGTTTTGTTCTATTAATAAGTTTTCCTGTAAGTCTTTTATATGAGCCCCATAATTTACCAAATACTTTCAATGCGTTTAAGGGCTGTGATCTGAGGTGAACTGCGGTCCGAGACTATTTATAGTGGTGACGCAACTGGGTTAATTGGTTTTACGAACTGTGTTCTGACACATTTAATTGGACAGGACTTCCAGAAGTCTGAGTGAACTGTCTCCCTCAGTTCAAGTTCTTCTTCTGTGACCTTTACGATGATGAGCAATCATTCTTGTATAATATAATAGTGCAGAGACTCTCAGTAACAACTTCTGTGCTTTGAAGAAACTGTGGAAAATGAAGGTAGACACCTTCTGGGGCTTGCAGTAATGATCAAGTGTATACACACACACACACACACACACACACACACACACACACACCAACACACTCAGCACCTCTGTTTAGGTGTTGAAGACGGAAGATTAGCCACTCAGGTTGACAGTTCCTCCGGTGAATACCTGTCTCATTTAAGAAGGTGCAGGGTGATTTACAAGGGAATATGTGGCCAGCAAACGAAGCAGATTCCAGCAGCCCGATGCAGCCGGGGGCCGAGACGGAAAGTGTGTTACATATATGGAAGCATCCCACGGCGAGGCATTTATTCCACCGCTGACAGGGTTATTTTAATGAGATTGGACCTTTTCTCGTAGACTGAAGAGACAATGTAGCCGGTGCCATTTCCACCCTCGTCTGGCATGACTGGAATGCTGCAGTCAGTCACTCCGAGTATGATGGAGAGGCAGAGGCTCAGATCAGATGACCTGCACTGAATAAGAGGCCTGAAGGATAAATACTGAATACCAGAGGGGTGGACTCCAGTCACATTATTTGGAATAGAGTCACAAATTTGACGACTTCAGACTCAACTTCGACAAAATCAAAAAAGACTTGCAACGCGACTTGGACTTTGACCCGTGACTTCACTTGGACTTGAGCCTGTCCACACCTAGCCTAAAGATTAATAAGTATGTTATTTAAAAAGTGTGACACAAATCAATTAATTTCCTGAATCAGCTGACGTTAACGCTATTCATGCCCAGCAAGTCCACACTTAATTCCCCAGATCTTTTTTTATGATTAAGTTCAGTTGCACTTCTTTAACACACTTGTTTTAACACATAAATACAAATGTTAAAAAAAAGCATTCATGATTTTTTTAAATGTAATATATTATTACTCTGTTGTTAAAATGGAATTACATTTGGTGAAGCGTGCATTATGACTTTGTTTAGGACTCAAAACTCAAAGTTTAGGACTTGGCACTTGACTTGGGACTTGAGTGCAAAGACTTGAGACTTGCAAAACAATGACTTGGTCCCATCACTGCTGATGACCATCTTAGGATAATATATATATATATATATATATAATCACATAATTGTCCATAATTTATTGAAAATGGATCGCACATTTTTTGTCTGTTCAAAATGTTCCTTAAAGGGAGATCTGTCAAGTATTTAATACTCTTATCAACATGGGAGTGGGCAAATATGCTTCTTTATGCAAATGTATGTATATATTTATTATTGGAAATCAATTAACAAAACAAAACAATGATAAATATTGTCCAGAAACCCTCACAGGTACTGCATTTAGTATAATTTTCTAGTTCCTTAGGTTTTCTAGTTACATATTTCTAGCTTTAAAACTGAGCATGTTACAAAACTGCAATTTGCATTAATGCGTTGGAAGTAATTTGTAGCATTAAAACAATTTTGGGTTATTATCACATTAACTTTGACAGCCATAAACATTATTATAACAATAAACACAAACAATACGAGCAGACAAATACAACTGTCACACACTACAGGTGAATGAGCACAATATGCAACACAAACTAAATACTCATAATGCATAAAATGGGTCATTAAACTTGCTTTTGTCTCACTGTTGTTCTCTATCATTAACCCTGTCTCTTCTATCTCTGTTTCTTATGCTTTTCCTTTCCCTCAGTCATCAGCTCCTGTTTCTAACAGCTTATTCTGTCTCTCCACCAGGCCTACCCGCTCAGCTCTCTAGCAAAGAAGCAGCCAACAGTGCTGGTGATCTGTGGTCCAGATCAAAACGGCTCCATTGGTCTGGTGTGTGCCCGACACCTGCGCATATATGTAAGTATACTACTGCATAGCCAACAATACAGAGCACGAAAACATCTTTTCAGCAGAGAAAATCTCTATTATATTCAACAACACCACAAATAGTCCGTCGTAAAACAGTCTGGTGCTTACAGAGTAATTTAGATGATATTACAGTAGTAATAACAAACGTTAGCTTAAG